>NW_026910402.1:0-135000 GCF_963691925.1 Scomber scombrus | reverse complement strand
CAAACACTACGTAGGAGAAACCAAACATTCCATCCACATCCGCCTCTCCCAGCACCTGTACAACATTGGGCAAGGTCAACTAACCACCCCTCTGGTCCAACACTTCCAAACACATACACTCACTCACCTCATCGTATCCGGTCTCCAAAATAACGACAGTTGGACCTGTGGGCAGAGGAAGAGAGCGGAGAAGATTTGGATTCACAGGCTCGGGACCACCGTGCCAGGGGGTCTCAACGACGACTGAAAGCTAACCGCTACCATCACCCCCTGACACGGTCTTCCCGGGCCTGGACCCACATTTTAGCTGTGCGGATCCCAGTAAAATTTTAACCAAAACAATTTCAACTTATTATAGCAGAGGGGTAGTAGCCCTGGTCTGCCATATGGTAGACCAGGGTTCAATTCCCCAAACAAGTCAGAATGTTGATTAAAAAACGACTTTTTTAACATGGAATTTTATTGGTTCTGGATTTTATGGCCAGGAGCAGGGGATACTTGGTTTTACTAACAATGGTTTGCTGTGTTTTATTGATTGTTTTATTGATTGTTTTAGCACTTTTTCAAGCACTTATTTAGCACTTTTTACTAATCTAATTTTAGCACTTAATTTTACTCCCCTGCTCCGCTGTTTTAGGATCTTGAGCCGATTGTTCTATGTTCCCTTTAATCATGATTTTGGATAACATTTATTATATTATATATTATTCTACTGATATAATCCTATTCTTTTAAATGTTTTGTTGTTTATATTTGTTTTGGATTTTATAACTGAGAGCAGGGAATCTTTTGGTTTTTTACTAACCACATGTTTGCATTTTATTGTATTTTATTGTATATAGCACTTGTCTTAAAGCACTTTACTAACCCATTTTAGCACTTACTTACATTCCTCTGCTCCAGTGTTTTAAAACCCATACTGTCTTGTGTCTTCTCCCCCCTTCTTTTTCTCTTGTATTTATTTTAACATGTATTATTTATACATTATTAATTTTATGGTTTTTATCCAAGATCATGATTGGGGTCAACACTGTGGACCCTTTTTAAACAACAATTAAGTGCGTAGGGATCCGTTCAGCCCGGGCTGGGACGGGGCCAGGAGGCGGCACCCCTCCTAATGGGGTGCTGCTGATGGGCCTTGTCCCACTACCCCAATATATTCTTTTTATAAATCTGACCCCTGTGGGCCCCTCTCTTTTCTCTGCCTGGGTGCCCTGCCTGGGGATCGAACCTGGTCCTCTAGCGGGGGGAGCCTTCACCCCTACCCCTACACTATCCATCTCACAGAGCAGTAGGCCAGTGCAACAGATTTTAACCCAAAAACCCATAACCCCAACCCCAACCCGAACCCTAACCCTAACCCTAACCCTAACACCCTAACCCTAACCCTAACCCATTTTTTACAAAAAAAACACCATTCAATTTTACTTACCTTCTACTTACCTTTTACCATGGCCAATAATGGTCAGTGGACTACAGTTAGTTACGGGAGACAAAGGCCTCGCCCCCGTAATGTTGAACCGGGATGGGGATGGGGACAGGGGAGAGGGGGGCCCTGGGGGACGGCCCGTGCATTTCCGGTCCCTCAACAGAGGGGGCCGGTTTTGAATCTGGAACCTAACCCTAACCCCTAACCCTAACCCTAACCCTAACCCCTAACCCTAACCCCTAACCCCTAACCCTAACCCTAACCCTAACCCCCCCATACATATGACCATGTGGCACTTAGGCGATTTTTCACACTTCTCCATTCATTCCTATGGGGGATTTTGATTGGCCAATAACTTTTGATAGGAATGTCGCACAGACTTGGTTCCGGTCTCTATCGATCGGGCGTGGTCGATAATGGGGGGGTAGGCGGAGTCTCAACTAATGAGCACTTAAGGGGAAAAATGAGCCCCCCAAAAACTCTGAAAATACCCCTTTTTTGGCCATAACTTCCGGTGGGAGTGGCCTAGAGACTTGGTTCCGGTCTCAATCGAAAGCCCGTGGCCGATAATGGGGGGGTAGCCGGAATCTCAAGTCTCTCAGATGCTCACAGGAAAATGAGACGCGATTTCAAAAGTGGCACTTATCCCTTAACCTAACCCTAACCCTAACCCTAACCCTAACCCTAACCCTAACCCTAACCCCTAACCCTAACCCTAACCCTAACCCTAACCCTAACCCTAACCCTAACCCATCCAACACAACCCACAAAACCCTACAGACCAAAGTTTATTTCAAACCTACAGACACACATGCATTACTCCACAAATCAAGTTACCATCCCAAACATACATTTAAAGGAATCATTAAATCCCAACTCATCCGTTTTCACCGCATTTGCACACATATCCAAGACTTCCACTCAGCCACCAGTACCCTCTTCCACAGTCTCAGAAACAGAGGGTACTCCAAACGATTCCTCCGCTCCATTAAATCAGACACACTAGCCTCTCTCGCTCCTACTCGCTCTCCCCCTCCCTCCCCCCCTCCACCCCAGGTCCTTGGGCTTGGGACGTCTCAAAATCCTCCCCCCTACCCGAACCTGGGTTTGTATCCCCAACCTTCTCCCTACCCTAAACCTAACCATCCCCTACCCCCCACCCCCAACCCTAACCCTAACCATCCCCCACCCCCTGTCCCTAACCCTAACCATCCCCCACTCCACAACCCTAACCCTAACCATCCCTCACCCCCCATCCCTAACCCCAACCCTAACCCTAACCATCCCTCACCCCTCATCCCTAACCCTAACCACCCCCCACCCCACGTCCCTAAACCCAACCCTAACCATCCCCCACCCCTCATCCCTAACCCTAACCTTAACCATCCCCCACCCCCCATCCCTAACCCTAACCCTCCCTTTGTCCCCTACCCGAACCAGGGTCTGTATCCCCTTCTTAACCCTGAGGTTGGAGACGGCCCAAGCCCACTGCACATACATACACACCCAACACAACACAACCCTCCTGCACCAGTACACCTCATACCATTTGTTTCTACCTTTTCACACCAAATTACTGGCCTCCATCAAAAAATCAAACACAACTTCTCCAGTTTACAGTCTCAACACCCGGCTTTTAACAACCATCAAATCATTTCAGCCTACAGAAAACATAAAAGCCTTCAATCTATCCTCATCAGATCCAAATACTCAGACCATAGACCCACACCTCCACTCCAACATAGCCAACACTACAAAAATAGGAAATTTATCCATAATCCACACACTAACGCAGCATTTCCCATCTTAGGCTCCTTATCATTCACCACCACCAACATAGTCTACATCATCACATGCACACTCTGTAACAAACACTACGTAGGAGAAACCAAACATTCCATCCACATCCGCCTCTCCCAGCACCTGTACAACATTGGGCAAGGTCAACTAACCACCCCTCTGGTCCAACACTTCCAAACACATACACTCACTCACCTCATCGTATCCGGTCTCCAAAATAACGACCGTTGGACCTGTGGGCAGAGGAAGAGAGCGGAGAAGATTTGGATTCACAGGCTCGGGACCACCGTGCCAGGGGGTCTCAACGACGACTGAAAGCTAACCGCTACCATCACCCCCTGACACGGTCTTCCCGGGCCTGGACCCACATTTTAGCTGTGCGGATCCCAGTAAAATTTTAACCAAAACAATTTCAACTTATTATAGCAGAGGGGTAGTAGCCCTGGTCTGCCATATGGTAGACCAGGGTTCAATTCCCCAAACAAGTCAGAATGTTGATTAAAAAACGACTTTTTTAACATGGAATTTTATTGGTTCTGGATTTTATGGCCAGGAGCAGGGGATACTTGGTTTTACTAACAATGGTTTGCTGTGTTTTATTGATTGTTTTATTGATTGTTTTAGCACTTTTTCAAGCACTTATTTAGCACTTTTTACTAATCTAATTTTAGCACTTAATTTTACTCCCCTGCTCCGCTGTTTTAGGATCTTGAGCCGATTGTTCTATGTTCCCTTTAATCATGATTTTGGATAACATTTATTATATTATATATTATTCTACTGATATAATCCTATTCTTTTAAATGTTTTGTTGTTTATATTTGTTTTGGATTTTATAACTGAGAGCAGGGAATCTTTTGGTTTTTTACTAACCACATGTTTGCATTTTATTGTATTTTATTGTATATAGCACTTGTCTTAAAGCACTTTACTAACCCATTTTAGCACTTACTTACATTCCTCTGCTCCAGTGTTTTAAAACCCATACTGTCTTGTGTCTTCTCCCCCCTTCTTTTTCTCTTGTATTTATTTTAACATGTATTATTTATACATTATTAATTTTATGGTTTTTATCCAAGATCATGATTGGGGTCAACACTGTGGACCCTTTTTAAACAACAATTAAGTGCGTAGGGATCCGTTCAGCCCGGGCTGGGACGGGGCCAGGAGGCGGCACCCCTCCTAATGGGGTGCTGCTGATGGGCCTTGTCCCACTACCCCAATATATTCTTTTTATAAATCTGACCCCTGTGGGCCCCTCTCTTTTCTCTGCCTGGGTGCCCTGCCTGGGGATCGAACCTGGTCCTCTAGCGGGGGGAGCCTTCACCCCTACCCCTACACTATCCATCTCACAGAGCAGTAGGCCAGTGCAACAGATTTTAACCCAAAAACCCATAACCCCAACCCCAACCCGAACCCTAACCCTAACCCTAACCCTAACACCCTAACCCTAACCCTAACCCATTTTTTACAAAAAAAACACCATTCAATTTTACTTACCTTCTACTTACCTTTTACCATGGCCAATAATGGTCAGTGGACTACAGTTAGTTACGGGAGACAAAGGCCTCGCCCCCGTAATGTTGAACCGGGATGGGGATGGGGACAGGGGAGAGGGGGGCCCTGGGGGACGGCCCGTGCATTTCCGGTCCCTCAACAGAGGGGGCCGGTTTTGAATCTGGAACCTAACCCTAACCCCTAACCCTAACCCTAACCCTAACCCCTAACCCTAACCCCTAACCCCTAACCCTAACCCTAACCCTAACCCCCCCATACATATGACCATGTGGCACTTAGGCGATTTTTCACACTTCTCCATTCATTCCTATGGGGGATTTTGATTGGCCAATAACTTTTGATAGGAATGTCGCACAGACTTGGTTCCGGTCTCTATCGATCGGGCGTGGTCGATAATGGGGGGGTAGGCGGAGTCTCAACTAATGAGCACTTAAGGGGAAAAATGAGCCCCCCAAAAACTCTGAAAATACCCCTTTTTTGGCCATAACTTCCGGTGGGAGTGGCCTAGAGACTTGGTTCCGGTCTCAATCGAAAGCCCGTGGCCGATAATGGGGGGGTAGCCGGAATCTCAAGTCTCTCAGATGCTCACAGGAAAATGAGACGCGATTTCAAAAGTGGCACTTATCCCTTAACCTAACCCTAACCCTAACCCTAACCCTAACCCCTTATCATCCCTATTCCTAACCCTAACCCTAACCCTAACCCTAACCCTAACCCTAACACCCTAACCCTAACCCTAACCCTAACCCATTTTTTACAAAAAAAACACCATTCAATTTTACTTACCTTCTACTTACCTTTTACCATGGCCAATAATGGTCAGTGGACTACAGTTAGTTACGGGAGACAAAGGCCTCGCCCCCGTAATGTTGAACCGGGATGGGGATGGGGACAGGGGAGAGGGGGGCCCTGGGGGACGGCCCGTGCATTTCCGGTCCCTCAACAGAGGGGGCCGGTTTTGAATCTGGAACCTAACCCTAACCCCTAACCCTAACCCTAACCCTAACCCCTAACCCTAACCCCTAACCCCTAACCCTAACCCTAACCCTAACCCCCCATACATATGACCATGTGTGCTTAGGCGATTTTTCACACTTCTCCATTCATTCCTATGGGGGACTTTGATTGGCCAATAACTTTTGATAGGAATGTCGCACAGACTTGGTTCCGGTCTCTATCGATCGGGCGTGGTCGATAATGGGGGGGTAGGCGGAGTCTCAACTAATGAGCACTTAAGGGGAAAAATGAGCCCCCCAAAAACTCTGAAAATACCCCTTTTTTGGCCATAACTTCCGGTGGGAGTGGCCTAGAGACTTGGTTCCGGTCTCAATCGAAAGCCCGTGGCCGATAATGGGGGGGTAGCCGGAATCTCAAGTCTCTCAGATGCTCACAGGAAAATGAGACGCGATTTCAAAAGTGGCACTTATCCCTTAACCTAACCCTAACCCTAACCCTAACCCCTAACCCTAACCCTAACCCTAACCCTAACCCTAACCCCTAACCCTAACCCTAACCCTACCTAACCCTAACCCTAACCCTAACCCTAACCCTAACCCTAACATCCCTATTCCTAACCCTAACCCTAACCCTAGGTGTCGAGATTTTTCAAAAAGGTCACTTCATAAGTGGTACCAAACGACTCCAAATGGCCTGAAATGTGCTCCTAAATACTTTCTGAATCATACATTTTGGCATCCACACTTAGTGAAATTTTGACCCCATTCATTTCCAATGGGGAGGACGTTTTGACCTGTAACTCGGGAACCAAAGGTCGTAGAGACTCGGGAGTGGGTGGCGTCAGACCTAATTAGGGGGCGCTGAACGCGCCAGTCTTGGTCCCATGTCTCTACGACCTACGGTTCCCGAGATACAGCTATTTCAAAATAAAAAAGTGACGTATCTCAGGAACGGAACGACGTATGAACTCGTGGGTGGTACCGTTGGAAAGGCCATGCCTGATATAGTGGGGGCAGAGCTTAGTTTCAGGTCTCTATGACCTTCCTATCAAAAGTTATTCACAAATAAGTCATCCTCAAATCAGTCATCGTGGTTATCATCCCTATTCCTAACCCTAACCCTAACCCTAACCCCCTAACCCTAACCCACAGAATCACTTATTCTGTCTGGAAATCCACAAAAAACCCAGATAATGCAGGATTCACCACAATGAACTGTTTCTGTTGATAAAACGGCTGTTTTAGCAGCTCTGTTAAGAGAATGGCTTACAAATAGGTTTTTATGGCTTAAAACGTCTTTTCTCACCAAGATCATCCAAATGCACACTGAATCACTTATTCTGTCTGGAAATCCACAAAAAACCCAGATAATGCAGAATTCACCACATTGAACTGTTTCTGTTGATAAAACAGCGGTTTCAGCAGTTCTGTTAAGAGAATGGCTTACAAATATGATTTTATGGCTTAAAACGTCTTTTCTCACAAAGATCACACAAAATCACTTATTCTGTCTGGAAATCCATAAAAAACCCAGATAATGCAGGATTCACGACATTGAACTGTTTCTGTTGATAAAACGGCTGTTTTAGCAGCTCTGTTAAGAGAATGGCTTACAAATAGGTTTTTATGGCTTAAAACGTCTTTTCTCACCAAGATCATCCAAATGCACACTGAATCACTTATTCTGTCTGGAAATCCACAAAAAACCCAGATAATGCTGAATTCACCACAATGAACTGTTTCTGTTGATAAAACGGCTGTTTTAGCAGCTCTGTTAAGACAATGTATTACAAACATATTTTTATTGCTTTAATCGTCTTTTCTAACCAAGCTCATCCAAATGCACACTGAATCACTTATTCTGTCTGGAAATCCACAGAAAACCCAGAAAATGCAGAATTTACCACATTGAACTGTTTCTGTTGATAAAACAGCATTTCCAGCAGTTCTGTTAAGAGAATGGCTTACAAATATGTTTTTATGGCTTAAAACGTCTTTTCTCACCAAGATCAGACAAAATCACTTATCCTGTCTGGAAATCCACAAAAAACCCAGATAATGCAGAATTCACCGCATTGAACTGTTTCTGTTGATAAAACAGCATTTCCAGCAGTTCTGTTAAGAGAATGGCTTACAAATAGGTTTTTATGGCTTAAAACGTCTTTTCTCACCAAGATCATCCAAATGCACACTGAATCACTTATTCTGTCTGGAAATCCACAAAAAACCCAGATAATGCAGGATTCACCACAATGAACTGTTTCTGTTGATAAAACGGCTGTTTTAGCAGCTCTGTTAAGAGAATGGCTTACAAATAGGTTTTTATGGCTTAAAACGTCTTTTCTCACCAAGATCATCCAAATGCACACTGAATCACTTATTCTGTCTGGAAATCCACAAAAAACCCAGATAATGCAGAATTCACCACATTGAACTGTTTCTGTTGATAAAACAGCGGTTTCAGCAGTTCTGTTAAGAGAATGGCTTACAAATATGATTTTATGGCTTAAAACGTCTTTTCTCACAAAGATCACACAAAATCACTTATTCTGTCTGGAAATCCATAAAAAACCCAGATAATGCAGGATTCACGACATTGAACTGTTTCTGTTGATAAAACGGCTGTTTTAGCAGCTCTGTTAAGAGAATGGCTTACAAATAGGTTTTTATGGCTTAAAACGTCTTTTCTCACCAAGATCATCCAAATGCACACTGAATCACTTATTCTGTCTGGAAATCCACAAAAAACCCAGATAATGCAGGATTCACCACAATGAACTGTTTCTGTTGATAAAACGGCTGTTTTAGCAGCTCTGTTAAGAGAATGGCTTACAAATAGGTTTTTATGGCTTAAAACGTCTTTTCTCACCAAGATCATCCAAATGCACACTGAATCACTTATTCTGTCTGGAAATCCACAAAAAACCCAGATAATGCAGAATTCACCACATTGAACTGTTTCTGTTGATAAAACAGCGGTTTCAGCAGTTCTGTTAAGAGAATGGCTTACAAATATGATTTTATGGCTTAAAACGTCTTTTCTCACAAAGATCACACAAAATCACTTATTCTGTCTGGAAATCCACAAAAAACCCAGATAATGCAGAATTCACCACATTGAACTGTTTCTGTTGATAAAACAGCTGTTTTAGCAGCTCTGTTAAGACAATGTATTACAAACATATTTTTATTGCTTTAATCGTCTTTTCTCACCAAGATCATCCAAATGCACACTGAATCACTTATTCTGTCTGGAAATCCACAAAAAACCCAGATAATGCAGAATTCACCACATTGAACTGTTTCTGTTGATAAAACGGCTGTTTTAGCAGCTCTGTTAAGAGAATGTATTACAAATATAGTTTTAATGCTTAAATCGTCTTTTCTCACCAAGCTCATCCAAATGCACACTGAATCACTTATTCTGTCTGGAAATCCACAAAAAACTCAGATAATGCAGAATTCACCACATTGAACTGTTTCTGTTGATAAAACAGCGGTTTCAGCAGTTCTGTTAAGAAAATGGCTTACAAATATGATTTTATGGCTTAAAACGTCTTTTCTCACAAAGATCACACAAAATCACTTATTCTGTCTGGAAATCAACAAAAAACCCAGATAATGCAGAATTCACCACATTGAACTGTTTCTGTTGATAAAACGGCTGTTTTAGCAGCTCTGTTAAGAGAATTGCTTACAAATAGATTTTTATGGCTTAAAACGTCTTTTCTCACCAAGATCATCCAGTGGGCAAAATTTGAAAAAAACGACAGGGCCGTTAAGGGTCGAAAAAGTCAAAAATGGGGATTTTCCCAAAACTTGATAAAAGGGGCCAGGGGGGCGGGCTGAGTGAAAAACGAGCAAAATCAAGCACAGTTGGGGCGTTTTGTGAAAATTGTGAAGGATTTTCCAAAGTGGGCAACATTTTTAAAAAAAGACAGGGCTGGTAGTGTCGAAAAAGTCAAAAATGGGGATTTTCCCAAAACTTGCTAAAAGGAGGCAGGGGGCGGGCTGAGTGAAAAACGAGCAAAATCAAGCACAGTTGGGGCGCTTTGTGAAAATTGTGAAGGATATTCCAAAGTGGGCAAAAATTGAATAAAACGACAGGGCCAGTAGTGTCGAAAAAGACAAAAATGGGGATCTTCCCAAACCTTGCTTAAAGTGGCCAGAGGGGGTGGCTGAGTGAAAAAGGAGCAAAATCAAGCACAGTTGGGGCGTTTTGTGAAAATTGTGAAGGATTTTCCAAAGTGGGGAAAAAATTTTAAAAAACGACAGGGCCGTTAAGGGTCGAAAAAGTCAAAAATGGGGATTTTCACAAAACTTCCTAAAAGGGGACAGGGGGTCGGGCTGAGTGAAAAACGAGCAAAATCAAGCACAGTTGGGGCGTTTTGTGAAAATTGTGAAGGATTTTCCAAAGTGGGCCAAAATTTTTAAAAAACGACAGGGCCGTTAAGGGTCGAAAAAGTCAAAAATGGGGATTTTCCCAAAACTTCCTAAAAGGGGACAGGGGGGCGGGCTGAGTGAGAAAGGAGCAAAATCAAGCACAGTTGGGGCGTTTTGTGAAAATTGTGTAGGATTTTCCAAAGTGGGCAAAAATTTAAAAAAACGACAGGGCCGTTAAGGGTCGAAAAAGTCAAAAATGGGGATTTTCCCAAACTTTGCTAAAAGGGGCCAGGGGGGCGGGCTGAGTGAAAAACGAGCAAAATCAAGCACAGTTGGGGTGTTTTGTGAAAATTGTGAAGGATTCTCCAAAGTGGGCAAAAATTTTAAAAGGCGACAGGGCCGGTAGTGTCGAAAAAGTCAAAAATGGGGATTTTCCCAAAACTTGCTAAAAGGGGGCGGGGGGCGGCCTCAGTGAAAAACGAGCAAATTCAAGCACATTTGGGGCGTTTTGTGAAAATTTTGAAGGATTTTCCAAAGTGGGCAAAAATGTTAAAAAACGATAGGGCCGGTAGTGTCGAAAAAGTCAAAAATGGGGATTTTCCCAAAACTTGCTAAAAGTGGCCGGGGGGCGGGATGAGAGAAAAACGAGCAAAATCAAGCACAGTTGGGGTGTTTTGTGAAAATTGTGAAGGATTTTCCAAAGTGGGCAAAAATGTTAAAAAACGATAGGGCCGGTAGTGTCGAAAAAGTCAAAAATGGGGATTTTCCCAAAACTTGCTAAAAGTGGCCGGGGGGCGGGATGAGAGAAAAACGAGCAAAATCAAGCACAGTTGGGGTGTTTTGTGAAAATTGTGAAGGATTTTCCAAAGTGGGCAAAAATTTAAAAAGGCGACAGGGCCGGTAGTGTCGAAAAAGTCAAAAATGTGGATTTTCCCAAAACCTGCTAAAAGTGGCCGGGGGGCGGGATGAGTGAGCAAAATCAAGCACAGTTGATGTGTAATGTGAAAATTGTGTAGGATTTTCCAAACCAGGCAAAATTTGAAAAAAACGACAGGTCCGGTAGTGTCGAAAAAGTCAAAAATGTGTATTTTCCCAAAACTTGCTAAAAATGGCCGGGGGGTGGGATGAGTGAAAAACGAGCAAAATCAAGCACAGTTGGGGCGTTTTGTGAAAATTGTGAAGGATTTTCCAAAGTTGGCAAAAATTTTTAAAAAACGACAGGCCCGTTAGTGTCGAAAAAGTCAAAAATGGGGATTTTTCCAAACCTTGCTAAAAGGGGCCAGTGGGGCGGGATGAGTGAGAAAGGAGCAAAATCAAGCACAGTTTGGGTATTTTGTGAAAATTGTGAAGGATTTTCCAAAGTGGGCAAAAATTTTAAAAGTCCACAGGGCCGGTAGTGTCGAAAAAGTCAAAAATGGGGATTTTCCCAAAACCTGTTAAAAGTGGCCGGGGGGCGGGATGAGTGAGCAAAATCAAGCACAGTTGATGTGTAATGTGAAAATTGTGTAGGATTTTTCAAACCGGGCAAAATTTGAAATAAACGACATGTCCGGTAGTGTCGAAAAAATCAAAAATGGGTATTTTCCCAAAACTTGCTAAAAATGGCCGGGGGGTGGGATGAGTGAAAAACGAGCAAAATCAAGCACAGTTGGGGCGTTTTGTGAAAATTGTGAAGGATTTTCCAAAGTTGGCAAAAATTTAAAAAAAAAAGACAGGCCCGTTAGTGTCGAAAAAGTCAAAAATGGGGATTTTTCCAAACCTTGCTAAAAGGGGCCAGGGGGGCGGGATGAGTGAGAAAGGAGCAAAATCAAGCACAGTTTGGGTATTTTGTGAAAATTGTGAAGGATTTTCCAAAGTCGACAAAAATTTTAAAAGGCCACAGGGCCGGTAGTGTCGAAAAAGTCAAAAATGGGGATTTTCCCAAAACTTGCTAAAAGTGGCCGGGGGGCGGGATGAGTGAGCAAAATCAAGCACAGTTGATGTGTAATGTGAAAATTGTGTAGGATTTTCCAAACCAGGCAAAATTTGAAAAAAACGACAGGTCCGGTAGTGTCGAAAAAGTCAAAAATGTATATTTTCCCAAAACTTGCTAAAAATGGCCGGGGGGTGGGATGAGTGAAAAACGAGCAAAATCAAGCACAGTTGGGGCGTTTTGTGAAAATTGTGAAGGATTTTCCAAAGTTGGCAAAAATTTTTAAAAAACGACAGGCCCGTTAGTGTCGAAAAAGTCAAAAATGGGGATTTTTCCAAACCTTGCTAAAAGGGGCCAGGGGGGCGGGATGAGTGAGAAAGGAGCAAAATCAAGCACAGTTTGGGTATTTTGTGAAAATTGTGAAGGATTTTCCAAAGTGGGCAAAAATTTTAAAAGGCCACAGGGCCGGTAGTGTCGAAAAAGTCAAAAATGGGGATTTTCCCAAAACCTGTTAAAAGTGGCCGGGGGGCGGGATGAGTGAGCAAAATCAAGCACAGTTGATGTGTAATGTGAAAATTGTGTAGGATTTTCCAAACCGGGCAAAATTTGAAATAAACGACATGTCCGGTAGTGTCGAAAAAATCAAAAATGGGTATTTTCCCAAAACTTGCTAAAAATGGCCGGGGGGTGGGATGAGTGAAAAACGAGCAAAATCAAGCACAGTTGGGGCGTTTTGTGAAAATTGTGAAGGATTTTCCAAAGTTGGCAAAAATTTAAAAAAAAAAGACAGGCCCGTTAGTGTCGAAAAAGTCAAAAATGGGGATTTTTCCAAACCTTGCTAAAAGGGGCCAGGGGGGCGGGATGAGTGAGAAAGGAGCAAAATCAAGCACAGTTTGGGTATTTTGTGAAAATTGTGAAGGATTTTCCAAAGTCGGCAAAAATTTTAAAAGGCCACAGGGCCGGTAGTGTCGAAAAAGTCAAAAATGGGGATTTTCCCAAAACTTGCTAAAAGTGGCCGGGGGGCGGGATGAGTGAGCAAAATCAAGCACAGTTGATGTGTAATGTGAAAATTGTGTAGGATTTTCCAAACCAGGCAAAATTTGAAAAAAACGACAGGTCCGGTAGTGTCGAAAAAGTCAAAAATGTATATTTTCCCAAAACTTGCTAAAAATGGCCGGGGGGTGGGATGAGTGAAAAACGAGCAAAATCAAGCACAGTTGGGGCGTTTTGTGAAAATTGTGAAGGATTTTCCAAAGTTGGCAAAAATTTTTAAAAAACGACAGGCCCGTTAGTGTCGAAAAAGTCAAAAATGGGGATTTTTCCAAACCTTGCTAAAAGGGGCCAGGGGGGCGGGATGAGTGAGAAAGGAGCAAAATCAAGCACAGTTTGGGTATTTTGTGAAAATTGTGAAGGATTTTCCAAAGTGGGCAAAAATTTTAAAAGGCCACAGGGCCGGTAGTGTCGAAAAAGTCAAAAATGGGGATTTTCCCAAAACCTGTTAAAAGTGGCCGGGGGGCGGGATGAGTGAGCAAAATCAAGCACAGTTGATGTGTAATGTGAAAATTGTGTAGGATTTTCCAAACCGGGCAAAATTTGAAATAAACGACATGTCCGGTAGTGTCGAAAAAATCAAAAATGGGTATTTTCCCAAAACTTGCTAAAAATGGCCGGGGGGTGGGATGAGTGAAAAACGAGCAAAATCAAGCACAGTTGGGGCGTTTTGTGAAAATTGTGAAGGATTTTCCAAAGTTGGCAAAAATTAAAAAAAAAAAGACAGGCCCGTTAGTGTCGAAAAAGTCAAAAATGGGGATTTTTCCAAACCTTGCTAAAAGGGGCCAGGGGGGCGGGATGAGTGAGAAAGGAGCAAAATCAAGCACAGTTTGGGTATTTTGTGAAAATTGTGAAGGATTTTCCAAAGTGGGCAAAAATTTTAAAAGGCCACAGGGCCGGTAGTGTCGAAAAAGTCAAAAATGGGGATTTTCCCAAAACTTGCTAAAAGTGGCCGGGGGGCGGGATGAGTGAGCAAAATCAAGCACAGTTGATGTGTAATGTGAAAATTGTGAAGGATTTTCCAAACCGGGCAAAAATTGAATAAAACGACAGGGCCGGTAGTGTCGAAAATGTCAAAAATGGGGATTTTCCCAAAACTTGCTAAAAGGGGCCAGGGGGGCGGGATGAGTGAGAAAGGAGCAAAATCAAGCACAGTTGATGTGTAATGTGAAAATTGTGAAGGATTTTCCAAACCGGGCAAAAATTGAAAAAAAACGACAGGGCCGTTAGTGTCGAAAAAGTCAAAAATGGGGATTTTCCCAAACCTTGCTAAAAGGGGGCGGGGGGCGGCCTCAGTGAAAAACGAGCAAATTCAAGCACATTTGGGGCGTTTTGTGAATATTTTGAAGGATTTTCCAAAGTGGGCAAAAATGTTAAAAAACGATAGGGCCGGTAGTGTCGAAAAAGTCAAAAATGGGGATTTTCCCAAAACTTGCTAAAAGTGGCCGGGGGGCGGGATGAGAGAAAAACGAGCAAAATCAAGCACAGTTGGGGTGTTTTGTGAAAATTGTGAAGGATTTTCCAAAGTGGGCAAAAATTTAAAAAGGCCACAGGGACGGTAGTGTCGAAAAAGTCAAAAATGGCGATTTTCCCAAAACTTGCTAAAAGTGGCCGGGGGGCGGGATGAGTGAAAAATGAGCAAAATCAAGCACAGTTGGGGCGTTTTGTGAAAATTGTGAAGGATTTTCCAAAGTGGGCAAAAATGTTAAAAGGCGACAGGGCCGGTAGTTTCGAAAAAGTCAAAAATGGGGATTTTTCCAAACCTTGCTAAAAGGGGCCAGGGGGGCGGGATGAGTGAGAAAGGAGCAAAATCAAGCACAGTTTGGGTATTTTGTGAAAATTGTGAAGGATTTTCCAAAGTGGGCAAAAATTTTAAAAGGCCACAGGGCCGGTAGTGTCGAAAAAGTCAAAAATGGGGATTTTCCCAAAACCTGTTAAAAGTGGCCGGGGGGCGGGATGAGTGAGCAAAATCAAGCACAGTTGATGTGTAATGTGAAAATTGTGTAGGATTTTCCAAACCGGGCAAAATTTGAAATAAACGACATGTCCGGTAGTGTCGAAAAAATCAAAAATGGGTATTTTCCCAAAACTTGCTAAAAATGGCCGGGGGGTGGGATGAGTGAAAAACGAGCAAAATCAAGCACAGTTGGGGCGTTTTGTGAAAATTGTGAAGGATTTTCCAAAGTTGGCAAAAATTAAAAAAAAAAAGACAGGCCCGTTAGTGTCGAAAAAGTCAAAAATGGGGATTTTTCCAAACCTTGCTAAAAGGGGCCAGGGGGGCGGGATGAGTGAGAAAGGAGCAAAATCAAGCACAGTTTGGGTATTTTGTGAAAATTGTGAAGGATTTTCCAAAGTGGGCAAAAATTTTAAAAGGCCACAGGGCCGGTAGTGTCGAAAAAGTCAAAAATGGGGATTTTCCCAAAACTTGCTAAAAGTGGCCGGGGGGCGGGATGAGTGAGCAAAATCAAGCACAGTTGATGTGTAATGTGAAAATTGTGAAGGATTTTCCAAACCGGGCAAAAATTGAATAAAACGACAGGGCCGGTCGTGTCGAAAATGTCAAAAATGGGGATTTTCCCAAAACTTGCTAAAAGGGGCCAGGGGGGCGGGATGAGTGAGAAAGGAGCAAAATCAAGCACAGTTGATGTGTAATGTGAAAATTGTGAAGGATTTTCCAAACCGGGCAAAAATTGAAAAAAACGACAGGGCCGTTAGTGTAGAAAAAGTCAAAAATGGGGATTTTCCCAAACCTTGCTAAAAGGGGGCGGGGGGCGGCCTCAGTGAAAAACGAGCAAATTCAAGCACATTTGGGGCGTTTTGTGAATATTTTGAAGGATTTTCCAAAGTGGGCAAAAATGTTAAAAAACGATAGGGCCGGTAGTGTCGAAAAAGTCAAAAATGGGGATTTTCCCAAAACTTGCTAAAAGTGGCCGGGGGGCGGGATGAGAGAAAAACGAGCAAAATCAAGCACAGTTGGGGTGTTTTGTGAAAATTGTGAAGGATTTTCCAAAGTGGGCAAAAATTTAAAAAGGCCACAGGGACGGTAGTGTCGAAAAAGTCAAAAATGGGGATTTTCCCAAAACTTGCTAAAAGTGGCCGGGGGGCGGGATGAGTGAAAAATGAGCAAAATCAAGCACAGTTGGGGCGTTTTGTGAAAATTGTGAAGGATTTTCCAAAGTGGGCAAAAATGTTAAAAGGCGACAGGGCCGGTAGTTTCGAAAAAGTCAAAAATGGGGATTTTTCCAAACCTTGCTAAAAGGGGCCAGGGGGGCGGGATGAGTGAGAAAGGAGCAAAATCAAGCACAGTTTGGGTATTTTGTGAAAATTGTGAAGGATTTTCCAAAGTGGGCAAAAATTGAATAAAACGACAGGGCCGGTAGTGTCGAAAATGTCAAAAATGGGGATTTTCCCAAACCTTGCTAAAAGGGGGCGGGGGGCGGCCTCAGTGAAAAACGAGCAAATTCAAGCACATTTGGGGCGTTTTGTGAAAATTTTGAAGGATTTTCCAAAGTGGGCAAAAATGTTAAAAAACGATAGGGCCGGTAGTGTCGAAAAAGTCAAAAATGGGGATTTTCCCAAAACTTGCTAAAAGTGGCCGGGGGGCGGGATGAGAGAAAAACGAGCAAAATCAAGCACAGTTGGGGTGTTTTGTGAAAATTGTGAAGGATTTTCCAAAGTGGGCAAAAATTTAAAAAGGCCACAGGGACGGTAGTGTCGAAAAAGTCAAAAATGGGGATTTTCCCAAAACTTCCTAAAAGGGGACAGGGGGGCGGGCTGAGTGAGAAAGGAGCAAAATGAAGCACAGTTGGGGCGTTTTGTGAAAATTGTGTAGGATTTTCCAAAGTGGGCAAAAATTTAAAAAAACGACAGGGCCGTTAAGGGTCGAAAAAGTCAAAAATGGGGATTTTCCCAAACTTTGCTAAAAGGGGCCAGGGGGGCGGGCTGAGTGAAAAACGAGCAAAATCAAGCACAGTTGGGGCGTTTTGTGAAAATTGTGAAGGATTTTCCAAACCGGGCAAAAATTTAATAAAACGACTGGGCCGGTAGTGTCGAAAATGTCAAAAATGGGGATTTTCCCAAAACTTGCTAAAAGGGGCCGGGGGGCGGGATGAGTGAAAAACGAGCAAAATCAAGCACAGTTGGGGCGTTTTGTGAAAATTGTGAAGGATTTTCCAAAGTGGGCAAAAATGTTAAAAGGCCACAGGGACGGTAGTGTCGAAAAAGTCAAAAATGGGGATTTTCCCAAACCTTGCTAAAAGGGGCCAGGGGGGCGGGCTGAGTGAAACACGAGCAAAATCAAGCACAGTTGGGGTGTTTTGTGAAAATTGTGAAGGATTTTCCAAAGTGGGCAAAAATTTTAAAAGGCGACAGGGCCGGTAGTGTCGTAAAAGTCAAAAATGTGGATTTTCCCAAAACTTGCTAAAAGTGGCCGGGGGGCGGGATGAGTGAAAAACGAGCAAAATCAAGCACATATAGGGGCGTTTTGTGAAAATTGTTAAGGAGTTTCCAAAGTGGGCAAAATTTCAAAAAAACCACAGGTCCAGTAGTGCCGAAAAAGTCAAAAATGGGGATTTTCCGAAATCTTGCTAAAAGGGGCCAGGGGGGCGGGATGAGTGAGAAAGGAGCAAAATCAAGCACAGTTGATGTGTAATGTGAAAATTGTGAAGGATTTTCCAAACCGGGCAAAAATTGAAAAAAACGACAGGGCCGGTAGTGTCGAAAAAGTCAAAAATGGGGATTTTCCCAAACCTTGCTAAAAGGGGGCGGGGGGCGGCCTCAGTGAAAAACGAGCAAATTCAAGCACATTTGGGGCGTTTTGTGAAAATTTTGAAGGATTTTCCAAAGTGGGCAAAAATGTTAAAAAACGATAGGGCCGGTAGTGTCGAAAAAGTCAAAAATGGGGATTTTCCCAAAACTTGCTAAAAGTGGCCGGGGGGCGGGATGAGTGAAAAACGAGCAAAATCAAGCACAGTTGGGGCGTTTTGTGAAAATTGTGAAGGATTTTCCAAAGTTGGCAAAAATTTTAAAAAAACGACAGGTCCAGTAGTGCCGAAAAAGTCAAAAATGGGGATATTCCGAAATCTTGCTAAAAGGGGCCAGGGGGGCGGGATGAGTGAGAAAGGAGCAAAATCAAGCACAGTTGATGTGTAATGTGAAAATTGTGAAGGATTTTCCAAACCGGGCAAAAATTGAAAAAAACGACAGGGTCGGTAGTGTCGAAAAAGTCAAAAATGGGGATTTTCCCAAACCTTGCTAAAAGGGGACAGGGGGGCGGGCTGAGTGAGAAAGGAGCAAAATGAAGCACAGTTGGGGCGTTTTGTGAAAATTGTGTAGGATTTTCCAAAGTGGGCAAAAATTTAAAAAAACGACAGGGCCGTTAAGGGTCGAAAAAGTCAAAAATGGGGATTTTCCCAAACTTTGCTAAAAGGGGCCAGGGGGGCGGGCTGAGTGAAAAACGAGCAAAATCAAGCACAGTTGGGGCGTTTTGTGAAAATTGTGAAGGATTTTCCAAAGTGGGCAAAAATTTAAAAAAAAGACAGGTCCGGTAGTGTCGAAAAAGTCAAAAATGGGGATTTTCCCAAACCTTGCTAAAAGGGGCCAGGGGGGCGGGATGAGTGAGAAAGGAGAAAAATCAAGCACAGTTTGGGTATTTTGTGAAAATTGTGAAGGATTTTCCAAAGTGGGCAAAAATTTTAAAAGGCCACAGGGCCGGTAGTGTCGAAAAAGTCAAAAATGGGGATTTTCCCAAAACTTGCTAAAAGTGGCCGGGGGGCGGGATGAGTGAGCAAAATCAAGCACAGTTGATGTGTAATGTGAAAATTGTGAAGGATTTTCCAAACCGGGCAAAAATTTTATAAAACGACTGGGCCGGTAGTGTCGAAAATGTCAAAAATGGGGATTTTCCCAAAACTTGCTAAAAGGGGCCGGGGAGCGGGCTGAGTGAAAAACGAGCAAAATCAAGCACAGTTGGGGCGTTTTGTGAAAATTGTGAAGGATTTTCCAAAGTGGGCAAAAATGTTAAAAGGCCACAGGGACGGTAGTGTCGAAAAAGTCAAAAATGGGGATTTTCCCAAACCTTGCTAAAAGGGGCCAGGGGGGCGGGCTGAGTGAAACACGAGCAAAATCAAGCACAGTTGGGGTGTTTTGTGAAAATTGTGAAGGATTTTCCAAAGTGGGCAAAAATTTTAAAAGGCGACAGGGCCGGTAGTGTCGTAAAAGTCAAAAATGTGGATTTTCCCAAAACTTGCTAAAAGTGGCCGGGGGGTGGGATGAGTGAAAAACGAGCAAAATCAAGCACAGTTGGGGCGTTTTGTGAAAATTGTGAAGGATTTTCCAAAGTTGGCAAAAATTTTAAAAAAACGACAGGTCCAGTAGTGCCGAAAAAGTCAAAAATGGGGATTTTCCGAAATCTTGCTAAAAGGGGCCAGGGGGGCGGGATGAGTGAGAAAGGAGCAAAATCAAGCACAGTTGATGTGTAATGTGAAAATTGTGAAGGATTTTCCAAACCGGGCAAAAATTGAAAAAAACGACAGGGCCGGTAGTGTCGAAAAAGTCAAAAATGGGGATTTTCCCAAACCTTGCTAAAAGGGGACAGGGGGGCGGGCTGAGTGAGAAAGGAGCAAAATGAAGCACAGTTGGGGCGTTTTGTGAAAATTGTGTAGGATTTTCCAAAGTGGGCAAAAATTAAAAAAAACGACAGGGCCGTTAAGGGTCGAAAAAGTCAAAAATGGGGATTTTCCCAAACTTTGCTAAAAGGGGCCAGGGGGGCGGGCTGAGTGAAAAACGAGCAAAATCAAGCACAGTTGGGGCGTTTTGTGAAAATTGTGAAGGATTTTCCAAAGTGGGCAAAAATTTAAAAAAAAGACAGGTCCAGTAGTGTCGAAAAAGTCAAAAATGGGGATTTTCCCAAACCTTGCTAAAAGGGGCCAGGGGGGCGGGATGAGTGAGAAAGGAGCAAAATCAAGCACAGTTTGGGTATTTTGTGAAAATTGTGAAGGATTTTCCAAAGTGGGCAAAAATTTTAAAAGGCCACAGGGCCGGTAGTGTCGAAAAAGTCAAAAATGGGGATTTTCCCAAAACTTGCTAAAAGTGGCCGGGGGGCGGGATGAGTGAGCAAAATCAAGCACAGTTGATGTGTAATGTGAAAATTGTGAAGGATTTTCCAAACCGGGCAAAAATTTAATAAAACGACTGGGCCGGTAGTGTCGAAAATGTCAAAAATGGGGATTTTCCCAAAACTTGCTAAAAGGGGCCGGGGGGCGGGCTGAGTGAAAAACGAGCAAAATCAAGCACAGTTGGGGCGTTTTGTGAAAATTGTGAAGGATTTTCCAAAGTGGGCAAAAATGTTAAAAGGCCACAGGGACGGTAGTGTCGAAAAAGTCAAAAATGGGGATTTTCCCAAACCTTGCTTAAAGGGGCCAGGGGGGCGGGCTGAGTGAAACACGAGCAAAATCAAGCACAGTTGGGGTGTTTTGTGAAAATTGTGAAGGATTTTCCAAAGTGGGCAAAAATTTTAAAAGGCGACAGGGCCGGTAGTGTCGTAAAAGTCAAAAATGTGGATTTTCCCAAAACTTGCTAAAAGTGGCCGGGGGGCGGGATGAGTGAAAAACGAGCAAAATCAAGCACATATAGGGGCGTTTTGTGAAAATTGTTAAGGAGTTTCCAAAGTGGGCAAAATTTCAAAAAAACCACAGGTCCAGTAGTGCCGAAAAAGTCAAAAATGGGGATTTTCCGAAATCTTGCTAAAAGGGGCCAGGGGGGCGGGATGAGTGAGAAAGGAGCAAAATCAAGCACAGTTGATGTGTAATGTGAAAATTGTGAAGGATTTTCCAAACCGGGCAAAAATTGAAAAAAACGACAGGGCCGGTAGTGTCGAAAAAGTCAAAAATGGGGATTTTCCCAAACCTTGCTAAAAGGGGGCGGGGGGCGGCCTCAGTGAAAAACGAGCAAATTCAAGCACATTTGGGGCGTTTTGTGAAAATTTTGAAGGATTTTCCAAAGTGGGCAAAAATGTTAAAAAACGATAGGGCCGGTAGTGTCGAAAAAGTCAAAAATGGGGATTTTCCCAAAACTTGCTAAAAGTGGCCGGGGGGCGGGATGAGAGAAAAACGAGCAAAATCAAGCACAGTTGGGGTGTTTTGTGAAAATTGTGGAGGATTTTCCAAAGTGGGCAAAAATTTAAAAAGGCGACAGGGCCGGTAGTGTCGAAAAAGTCAAAAATGTGGATTTTCCCAAAACCTGCTAAAAGTGGCCGGGGGGCGGGATGAGTGAGCAAAATCAAGCACAGTTGATGTGTAATGTGAAAATTGTGTAGGATTTTCCAAACCAGGCAAAATTTGAAAAAAACGACAGGTCCGGTAGTGTCGAAAAAGTCAAAAATGTGTATTTTCCCAAAACTTGCTATAAATGGCCGGGGGGTGGGATGAGTGAAAAACGAGCAAAATCAAGCACAGTTGGGGCGTTTTGTGAAAATTGTGAAGGATTTTCCAAAGTTGGCAAAATTTTTTAAAAAACGACAGGTCCAGTAGTGCCGAAAAAGTCAAAAATGGGGATTTTCCGAAATCTTGCTAAAAGGGGCCAGGGGGGCGGGATGAGTGAGAAAGGAGCAAAATCAAGCACAGTTGATGTGTAATGTGAAAATTGTGAAGGATTTTCCAAACCGGGCAAAAATTGAAAAAAACGACAGGGCCGGTAGTGTCGAAAAAGTCAAAAATGGGGATTTTCCCAAAACTTGCTAAAAGTGGCCGGGGGGCGGGATGAGAGAAAAACGAGCAAAATCAAGCACAGTTGGGGTGTTTTGTGAAAATTGTGAAGGATTTTCCAAAGTGGGCAAAAATTTAAAAAGGCGACAGGGCCGGTAGTGTCGAAAATGTCAAAAATGTGGATTTTCCCAAAACCTGCTAAAAGTAGCCGGGGGGCGGGATGAGTGAGCAAAATCAAGCACAGTTGATGTGTAATGTGAAAATTGTGTAGGATTTTCCAAACCAGGCAAAATTTTATAAAACGACAGGTCCGGTAGTGTCGAAAAAGTCAAAAATGTGTATTTTCCCAAAACTTGCTAAAAGGGGCCAGGGGGGCGGGATGAGTGAGAAAGGAGCAAAATCAAGCACAGTTTGGGTATTTTGTGAAAATTGTGAAGGATTTTCCAAAGTGGGCAAAAATTTTAAAAGGCCACAGGGCCGGTAGTGTCGAAAAAGTCAAAAATGGGGATTTTCCCAAAACCTGTTAAAAGTGGCCGGGGGGCGGGATGAGTGAGCAAAATCAAGCACAGTTGATATGTAATGTGAAAATTGTGTAGGATTTTCCAAACCAGGCAAAATTTGAAATAAACGACATGTCCGGTAGTGTCGAAAAAATCAAAAATGGGTATTTTCCCAAAACTTGCTAAAAATGGCCGGGGGGTGGGATGAGTGAAAAACGAGCAAAATCAAGCACAGTTGGGGCGTTTTGTGAAAATTGTGAAGGATTTTCCAAAGTTGGCAAAAATTTTTAAAAAAAAGACAGGCCCGTTAGTGTCGAAAAAGTCAAAAATGGGGATTTTTCCAAACCTTGCTAAAAGGGGCCAGGGGGGCGGGATGAGTGAGAAAGGAGCAAAATCAAGCACAGTTTGGGTATTTTGTGAAAATTGTGAAGGATTTTCCAAAGTGGGCAAACATTTTAAAAGGCCACAGGGCCGGTAGTGTCGAAAAAGTCAAAAATGGGGATTTTGCCAAAACTTGCTAAAAGTGGCCGGGGGGCGGGATGAGTGAGCAAAATCAAGCACAGTTGATGTGTAATGTGAAAATTGTGAAGGATTTTCCAAACCGGGCAAAAATTGAATAAAACGACAGGGCCGGTAGTGTCGAAAATGTCAAAAATGGGGATTTTCCCAAAACTTGCTAAAAGGGGCCAGGGGGGCGGGATGAGTGAGAAAGGAGCAAAATCAAGCACAGTTGATGTGTAATGTGAAAATTGTGAAGGATTTTCCAAACCGGGCAAAAATTGAAAAAAACGACAGGGCCGGTAGTGTCGAAAAAGTCAAAAATGGGGATTTTCCCAAACCTTGCTAAAAGGGGGCGGGGGGCGGCCTCAGTGAAAAACGAGCAAATTCAAGCACATTTGGGGCGTTTTGTGAAAATTTTGAAGGATTTTCCAAAGTGGGCAAAAATGTTAAAAAACGATAGGGCCGGTAGTGTCGAAAAAGTCAAAAATGGGGATTTTCCCAAAACTTGCTAAAAGTGGCCGGGGGCGGGATGAGAGAAAAACGAGCAAAATCAAGCACAGTTGGGGTGTTTTGTGAAAATTGTGAAGGATTTTCCAAAGTGGGCAAAGATTTAAAAAGGCCACAGGGACGGTAGTGTCGAAAAAGTCAAAAATGGGGATTTTCCCAAAACTTGCTAAAAGTGGCCGGGGGGCGGGATGAGTGAAAAATGAGCAAAATCAAGCACAGTTGGGGCATTTGTGAAAATTGTGAAGGATTTTCCAAAGTGGGCAAAAATGTTAAAAGGCGACAGGGCCGGTAGTTTCGAAAAAGTCAAAAATGGGGATTTTTCCAAACCTTGCTAAAAGGGGCCAGGGGGGCGGGATGAGTGAGAAAGGAGCAAAATCAAGCACAGTTTGGGTATTTTGTGAAAATTGTGAAGGATTTTCCAAAGTGGGCAACAATTGAATAAAACGACAGGGCCGGTAGTGTCGAAAATGTCAAAAATGGGGATTTTCCCAAACCTTGCTAAAAGGGGGCGGGGGGCGGCCTCAGTGAAAAACGAGCAAATTCAAGCACATTTGGGGCGTTTTGTGAAAATTTTGAAGGATTTTCCAAAGTGGGCAAAAATGTTAAAAAACGATAGGGCCGGTAGTGTCGAAAAAGTCAAAAATGGGGATTTTCCCAAAACTTGCTAAAAGTGGCCGGGGGGCGGGATGAGTGAAAAACGAGCAAAATCAAGCACATATAGGGGCGTTTTGTGAAAATTGTTAAGGAGTTTCCAAAGTGGGCAAAATTTCAAAAAAACCACAGGTCCAGTAGTGCCGAAAAAGTCAAAAATGGGGATTTTCCGAAATCTTGCTAAAAGGGGCCAGGGGGGCGGGATGAGTGAGAAAGGAGCAAAATCAAGCACAGTTGATGTGTAATGTGAAAATTGTGAAGGATTTTCCAAACCGGGCAAAAATTGAAAAAAACGACAGGGCCGGTAGTGTCGAAAAAGTCAAAAATGGGGATTTTCCCAAACCTTGCTAAAAGGGGGCGGGGGGCGGCCTCAGTGAAAAACGAGCAAATTCAAGCACATTTGGGGCGTTTTGTGAAAATTTTGAAGGATTTTCCAAAGTGGGCAAAAATGTTAAAAAACGATAGGGCCGGTAGTGTCGAAAAAGTCAAAAATGGGGATTTTCCCAAAACTTGCTAAAAGTGGCCGGGGGGCGGGATGAGAGAAAAACGAGCAAAATCAAGCACAGTTGGGGTGTTTTGTGAAAATTGTGGAGGATTTTCCAAAGTGGGCAAAAATTTAAAAAGGCGACAGGGCCGGTAGTGTCGAAAAAGTCAAAAATGTGGATTTTCCCAAAACCTGCTAAAAGTGGCCGGGGGGCGGGATGAGTGAGCAAAATCAAGCACAGTTGATGTGTAATGTGAAAATTGTGTAGGATTTTCCAAACCAGGCAAAATTTGAAAAAAACGACAGGTCCGGTAGTGTCGAAAAAGTCAAAAATGTGTATTTTCCCAAAACTTGCTATAAATGGCCGGGGGGTGGGATGAGTGAAAAACGAGCAAAATCAAGCACAGTTGGGGCGTTTTGTGAAAATTGTGAAGGATTTTCCAAAGTTGGCAAAATTTTTTAAAAAACGACAGGTCCAGTAGTGCCGAAAAAGTCAAAAATGGGGATTTTCCGAAATCTTGCTAAAAGGGGCCAGGGGGGCGGGATGAGTGAGAAAGGAGCAAAATCAAGCACAGTTGATGTGTAATGTGAAAATTGTGAAGGATTTTCCAAACCGGGCAAAAATTGAAAAAAACGACAGGGCCGGTAGTGTCGAAAAAGTCAAAAATGGGGATTTTCCCAAAACTTGCTAAAAGTGGCCGGGGGGCGGGATGAGAGAAAAACGAGCAAAATCAAGCACAGTTGGGGTGTTTTGTGAAAATTGTGAAGGATTTTCCAAAGTGGGCAAAAATTTAAAAAGGCGACAGGGCCGGTAGTGTCGAAAAAGTCAAAAATGTGGATTTTCCCAAAACCTGCTAAAAGTAGCCGGGGGGCGGGATGAGTGAGCAAAATCAAGCACAGTTGATGTGTAATGTGAAAATTGTGTAGGATTTTCCAAACCAGGCAAAATTTTATAAAACGACAGGTCCGGTAGTGTCGAAAAAGTCAAAAATGTGTATTTTCCCAAAACTTGCTAAAAATGGCCGGGGGGTGGGATGAGTGAAAAACGAGCAAAATCAAGCACAGTTGGGGCGTTTTGTGAAAATTGTGAAGGATTTTCCAAAGTTGGCAAAAAATTTTAAAAAACGACAGGCCCGTTAGTGTCGAAAAAGTCAAAAATTGGGATTTTTCCAAACCTTGCTAAAAGGGGCCAGGGGGGCGGGATGAGTGAGAAAGGAGCAAAATCAAGCACAGTTTGGGTATTTTGTGAAAATTGTGAAGGATTTTCCAAAGTGGGCAAAAATTTTAAAAGGCCACAGGGCCGGTAGTGTCGAAAAAGTCAAAAATGGGGATTTTCCCAAAACCTGTTAAAAGTGGCCGGGGGGCGGGATGAGTGAGCAAAATCAAGCACAGTTGATGTGTAATGTGAAAATTGTGTAGGATTTTCCAAACCAGGCAAAATTTGAAATAAACGACATGTCCGGTAGTGTCGAAAAAATCAAAAATGGGTATTTTCCCAAAACTTGCTAAAAATGGCCGGGGGGTGGGATGAGTGAAAAACGAGCAAAATCAAGCACAGTTGGGGCGTTTTGTGAAAATTGTGAAGGATTTTCCAAAGTTGGCAAAATTTTTAAAAAAAAAGACAGGCCCGTTAGTGTCGAAAAAGTCAAAAATGGGGATTTTTCCAAACCTTGCTAAAAGGGGCCAGGGGGGCGGGATGAGTGAGAAAGGAGCAAAATCAAGCACAGTTTGGGTATTTTGTGAAAATTGTGAAGGATTTTCCAAAGTGGGCAAACATTTTAAAAGGCCACAGGGCCGGTAGTGTCGAAAAAGTCAAAAATGGGGATTTTGCCAAAACTTGCTAAAAGTGGCCGGGGGGCGGGATGAGTGAGCAAAATCAAGCACAGTTGATGTGTAATGTGAAAATTGTGAAGGATTTTCCAAACCGGGCAAAAATTGAATAAAACGACAGGGCCGGTAGTGTCGAAAATGTCAAAAATGGGGATTTTCCCAAAACTTGCTAAAAGGGGCCAGGGGGGCGGGATGAGTGAGAAAGGAGCAAAATCAAGCACAGTTGATGTGTAATGTGAAAATTGTGAAGGATTTTCCAAACCGGGCAAAAATTGAAAAAAACGACAGGGCCGGTAGTGTCGAAAAAGTAAAAAATGGGGATTTTCCCAAACCTTGCTAAAAGGGGGCGGGGGGCGGCCTCAGTGAAAAACGAGCAAATTCAAGCACATTTGGGGCGTTTTGTGAAAATTTTGAAGGATTTTCCAAAGTGGGCAAAAATGTTAAAAAACGATAGGGCCGGTAGTGTCGAAAAAGTCAAAAATGGGGATTTTCCCAAAACTTGCTAAAAGTGGCCGGGGGCGGGATGAGAGAAAAACGAGCAAAATCAAGCACAGTTGGGGTGTTTTGTGAAAATTGTGAAGGATTTTCCAAAGTGGGCAAAGATTTAAAAAGGCCACAGGGACGGTAGTGTCGAAAAAGTCAAAAATGGGGATTTTCCCAAAACTTGCTAAAAGTGGCCGGGGGGCGGGATGAGTGAAAAATGAGCAAAATCAAGCACAGTTGGGGCGTTTTGTGAAAATTGTGAAGGATTTTCCAAAGTGGGCAAAAATGTTAAAAGGCGACAGGGCCGGTAGTTTCGAAAAAGTCAAAAATGGGGATTTTTCCAAACCTTGCTAAAAGGGGCCAGGGGGGCGGGATGAGTGAGAAAGGAGCAAAATCAAGCACAGTTTGGGTATTTTGTGAAAATTGTGAAGGATTTTCCAAAGTGGGCAACAATTGAATAAAACGACAGGGCCGGTAGTGTCGAAAATGTCAAAAATGGGGATTTTCCCAAACCTTGCTAAAAGGGGGCGGGGGGCGGCCTCAGTGAAAAACGAGCAAATTCAAGCACATTTGGGGCGTTTTGTGAAAATTTTGAAGGATTTTCCAAAGTGGGCAAAAATGTTAAAAAACGATAGGGCCGGTAGTGTCGAAAAAGTCAAAAATGGGGATTTTCCCAAAACTTGCTAAAAGTGGCCGGGGGGCGGGATGAGAGAAAAACGAGCAAAATCAAGCACAGTTGGGGTGTTTTGTGAAAATTGTGAAGGATTTTCCAAAGTGGGCAAAAATTTAAAAAGGCCACAGGGACGGTAGTGTCGAAAAAGTCAAAAATGGGGATTTTCCCAAAACTTCCTAAAAGGGGACAGGGGGGCGGGCTGAGTGAGAAAGGAGCAAAATGAAGCACAGTTGGGGCGTTTTGTGAAAATTGTGTAGGATTTTCCAAAGTGGGCAAAAATTTAAAAAAACGACAGGGCCGTTAAGGGTCGAAAAAGTCAAAAATGGGGATTTTCCCAAACTTTGCTAAAAGGGGCCAGGGGGGCGGGCTGAGTGAAAAACGAGCAAAATCAAGCACAGTTGGGGCGTTTTGTGAAAATTGTGAAGGATTTTCCAAAGTGGGCAAAAATTTAAAAAAAAGACAGGTCCGGTAGTGTCGAAAAAGTCAAAAATGGGGATTTTCCCAAACCTTGCTAAAAGGGGCCAGGGGGGCGGGATGAGTGAGAAAGGAGCAAAATCAAGCACAGTTTGGGTATTTTGTGAAAATTGTGAAGGATTTTCCAAAGTGGGCAAAAATTTTAAAAGGCCACAGGGCCGGTAGTGTCGAAAAAGTCAAAAATGGGGATTTTCCCAAAACTTGCTAAAAGTGGCCGGGGGGCGGGATGAGTGAGCAAAATCAAGCACAGTTGATGTGTAATGTGAAAATTGTGAAGGATTTTCCAAACCGGGCAAAAATTTAATAAAACGACTGGGCCGGTAGTGTCGAAAATGTCAAAAATGGGGATTTTCCCAAAACTTGCTAAAAGGGGCCGGGGGGCGGGCTGAGTGAAACACGAGCAAAATCAAGCACAGTTGGGGCGTTTTGTGAAAATTGTGAAGGATTTTCCAAAGTGGGCAAAAATTTTAAAAGGCGACAGGGCCGGTAGTGTCGTAAAAGTCAAAAATGTGGATTTTCCCAAAACTTGCTAAAAGTGGCCGGGGGGCGGGATGAGTGAAAAACGAGCAAAATCAAGCACATATAGGGGCGTTTTGTGAAAATTGTTAAGGAGTTTCCAAAGTGGGCAAAATTTCAAAAAAACCACAGGTCCAGTAGTGCCGAAAAAGTCAAAAATGGGGATTTTCCGAAATCTTGCTAAAAGGGGCCAGGGGGGCGGGATGAGTGAGAAAGGAGCAAAATCAAGCACAGTTGATGTGTAATGTGAAAATTGTGAAGGATTTTCCAAACCGGGCAAAAATTGAAAAAAACGACAGGGCCGGTAGTGTCGAAAAAGTCAAAAATGGGGATTTTCCCAAACCTTGCTAAAAGGGGGCGGGGGGCGGCCTCAGTGAAAAACGAGCAAATTCAAGCACATTTGGGGCGTTTTGTGAAAATTTTGAAGGATTTTCCAAAGTGGGCAAAAATGTTAAAAAACGATAGGGCCGGTAGTGTCGAAAAAGTCAAAAATGGGGATTTTCCCAAAACTTGCTAAAAGTGGCCGGGGGGCGGGATGAGAGAAAAACGAGCAAAATCAAGCACAGTTGGGGTGTTTTGTGAAAATTGTGAAGGATTTTCCAAAGTGGGCAAAAATTTAAAAAGGCGACAGGGCCGGTAGTGTCGAAAAAGTCAAAAATGTGGATTTTCCCAAAACCTGCTAAAAGTGGCCGGGGGGCGGGAAGAGTGAGCAAAATCAAGCACAGTTGATGTGTAATGTGAAAATTGTGTAGGATTTTCCAAACCAGGCAAAATTTGAAAAAAACGACAGGTCCGGTAGTGTCGAAAAAGTCAAAAATGTGTATTTTCCCAAAACTTGCTAAAAATGGCCGGGGGGTGGGATGAGTGAAAAACGAGCAAAATCAAGCACAGTTGGGGCGTTTTGTGAAAATTGTGAAGGATTTTCCAAAGTTGGCAAAAATTTTAAAAAAACGACAGGTCCAGTAGTGCCGAAAAAGTCAAAAATGGGGATTTTCCGAAATCTTGCTAAAAGGGGCCAGGGGGGCGGGATGAGTGAGAAAGGAGCAAAATCAAGCACAGTTGATGTGTAATGTGAAAATTGTGAAGGATTTTCCAAACCGGGCAAAAATTGAAAAAAACGACAGGGCCGGTAGTGTCGAAAAAGTCAAAAATGGGGATTTTCCCAAACCTTGCTAAAAGGGGGCGGGGGGCGGCCTCAGTGAAAAACGAGCAAATTCAAGCACATTTGGGGCGTTTTGTGAATATTTTGAAGGATTTTCCAAAGTGGGCAAAAATGTTAAAAAACGATAGGGCCGGTAGTGTCGAAAAAGTCAAAAATGGGGATTTTCCCAAAACTTGCTAAAAGTGGCCGGGGGGCGGGATGAGTGAGAAAGGAGCAAAATCAAGCACAGTTGATGTGTAATGTGAAAATTGTGAAGGATTTTCCAACGTGGGCAAAAATTGAAAAAAACGACAGGGCCGGTAGTGTCGAAAAAGTCAAAAATGGGGATTTTCCCAAACCTTGCTAAAAGGGGGCGGGGGGCGGCCTCAGTGAAAAACGAGCAAATTCAAGCACATTTGGGGCGTTTTGTGAAAATTTTGAAGGATTTTCCAAAGTGGGCAAAAATGTTAAAAAACGATAGGGCCGGTAGTGTCGAAAAAGTCAAAAATGGGGATTTTCCCAAAACTTGCTAAAAGTGGCCGGGGGGCGGGATGAGAGAAAAACGAGCAAAATCAAGCACAGTTGGGGTGTTTTGTGAAAATTGTGAAGGATTTTCCAAAGTGGGCAAAAATTTAAAAAGGCGACAGGGCCGGTAGTGTCGAAAAAGTCAAAAATGTGGATTTTCCCAAAACCTGCTAAAAGTGGCCGGGGGGCGGGAAGAGTGAGCAAAATCAAGCACAGTTGATGTGTAATGTGAAAATTGTGTAGGATTTTCCAAACCAGGCAAAATTTGAAAAAAACGACAGGTCCGGTAGTGTCGAAAAAGTCAAAAATGTGTATTTTCCCAAAACTTGCTAAAAATGGCCGGGGGGTGGGATGAGTGAAAAACGAGCAAAATCAAGCACAGTTGGGGCGTTTTGTGAAAATTGTGAAGGATTTTCCAAAGTTGGCAAAAATTTTAAAAAAACGACAGGTCCAGTAGTGCCGAAAAAGTCAAAAATGGGGATTTTCCGAAATCTTGCTAAAAGGGGCCAGGGGGGCGGGATGAGTGAGAAAGGAGCAAAATCAAGCACAGTTGATGTGTAATGTGAAAATTGTGAAGGATTTTCCAAACCGGGCAAAAATTGAAAAAAACGACAGGGCCGGTAGTGTCGAAAAAGTCAAAAATGGGGATTTTCCCAAACCTTGCTAAAAGGGGGCGGGGGGCGGCCTCAGTGAAAAACGAGCAAATTCAAGCACATTTGGGGCGTTTTGTGAATATTTTGAAGGATTTTCCAAAGTGGGCAAAAATGTTAAAAAACGATAGGGCCGGTAGTGTCGAAAAAGTCAAAAATGGGGATTTTCCCAAAACTTGCTAAAAGTGGCCGGGGGGCGGGATGAGAGAAAAACGAGCAAAATCAAGCACAGTTGGGGTGTTTTGTGAAAATTGTGAAGGATTTTCCAAAGTGGGCAAAAATTTAAAAAGTCGACAGGGCCGGTAGTGTCGAAAAAGTCAAAAATGTGGATTTTCCCAAAACCTGCTAAAAGTAGCCGGGGGGCGGGATGAGTGAGCAAAATCAAGCACAGTTGATGTGTAATGTGAAAATTGTGTAGGATTTTCCAAACCAGGCAAAATTTGAAAAAAACAACAGGTCCGGTAGTGTCGAAGAAGTCAAAAATGTGTATTTTCCCAAAACTTGCTAAAAATGGCCGGGGGGTGGGATGAGTGAAAAACGAGCAAAATCAAGCACAGTTGGGGCGTTTTGTGAAAATTGTGAAGGATTTTCCAAAGTTGGCAAAAAATTTTAAAAAACGACAGGCCCGTTAGTGTCGAAAAAGTCAAAAATGGGGATTTTTCCAAACCTTGCTAAAAGGGGCCAGGGGGGCGGGATGAGTGAGAAAGGAGCAAAATCAAGCACAGTTTGGGTATTTTGTGAAAATTGTGAAGGATTTTCCAAAGTGGGCAAAAATTTTAAAAGGCCACAGGGCCGGTAGTGTCGAAAAAGTCAAAAATGGGGATTTTCCCAAAACTTGCTAAAAGTGGCCGGGGGGCGGGATGAGTGAGCAAAATCAAGCACAGTTGATGTGTAATGTGAAAATTGTGAAGGATTTTCCAAACCGGGCAAAAATTGAATAAAACGACAGGGCCGGTAGTGTCGAAAATGTCAAAAATGGGGATTTTCCCAAAACTTGCTAAAAGGGGCCAGGGGGGCGGGATGAGTGAGAAAGGAGCAAAATCAAGCACAGTTGATGTGTAATGTGAAAATTGTGAAGGATTTTCCAAACCGGGCAAAAATTGAAAAAAACGACAGGGCCGGTAGTGTCGAAAAAGTCAAAAATGGGGATTTTCCCAAACCTTGCTAAAAGGGGGCGGGGGGCGGCCTCAGTGAAAAACGAGCAAATTCAAGCACATTTGGGGCGTTTTGTGAAAATTTTGAAGGATTTTCCAAAGTGGGCAAAAATGTTAAAAAACGATAGGGCCGGTAGTGTCGAAAAAGTCAAAAATGGGGATTTTCCCAAAACTTGCTAAAAGTGGCCGGGGGCGGGATGAGAGAAAAACGAGCAAAATCAAGCACAGTTGGGGTGTTTTGTGAAAATTGTGAAGGATTTTCCAAAGTGGGCAAAAATTTAAAAAGGCCACAGGGACGGTAGTGTCGAAAAAGTCAAAAATGGGGATTTTCCCAAAACTTGCTAAAAGTGGCCGGGGGGCGGGATGAGTGAAAAATGAGCAAAATCAAGCACAGTTGGGGCGTTTTGTGAAAATTGTGAAGGATTTTCCAAAGTGGGCAAAAATGTTAAAAGGCGACAGGGCCGGTAGTTTCGAAAAAGTCAAAAATGGGGATTTTTCCAAACCTTGCTAAAAGGGGCCAGGGGGGCGGGATGAGTGAGAAAGGAGCAAAATCAAGCACAGTTTGGGTATTTTGTGAAAATTGTGAAGGATTTTCCAAAGTGGGCAAAAATTGAATAAAACGACAGGGCCGGTAGTGTCGAAAATGTCAAAAATGGGGATTTTCCCAAACCTTGCTAAAAGGGGGCGGGGGGCGGCCTCAGTGAAAAACGAGCAAATTCAAGCACATTTGGGGCGTTTTGTGAAAATTTTGAAGGATTTTCCAAAGTGGGCAAAATTTGAAATAAACGACATGTCCGGTAGTGTCGAAAAAATCAAAAATGGGTATTTTCCCAAAACTTGCTAAAAATGGCCGGGGGGTGGGATGAGTGAAAAACGAGCAAAATCAAGCACAGTTGGGGCGTTTTGTGAAAATTGTGAAGGATTTTCCAAAGTTGGCAAAAATTTTAAAAAAAAAGACAGGCCCGTTAGTGTCGAAAAAGTCAAAAATGGGGATTTTTCCAAACCTTGCTAAAAGGGGCCAGGGGGGCGGGATGAGTGAGAAAGGAGCAAAATCAAGCACAGTTTGGGTATTTTGTGAAAATTGTGAAGGATTTTCCAAAGTGGGCAAACATTTTAAAAGGCCACAGGGCCGGTAGTGTCGAAAAAGTCAAAAATGGGGATTTTGCCAAAACTTGCTAAAAGTGGCCGGGGGGCGGGATGAGTGAGCAAAATCAAGCACAGTTGATGTGTAATGTGAAAATTGTGAAGGATTTTCCAAACCGGGCAAAAATTGAATAAAACGACAGGGCCGGTAGTGTCGAAAATGTCAAAAATGGGGATTTTCCCAAAACTTGCTAAAAGGGGCCAGGGGGGCGGGATGAGTGAGAAAGGAGCAAAATCAAGCACAGTTGATGTGTAATGTGAAAATTGTGAAGGATTTTCCAAACCGGGCAAAAATTGAAAAAAACGACAGGGCCGGTAGTGTCGAAAAAGTCAAAAATGGGGATTTTCCCAAACCTTGCTAAAAGGGGGCGGGGGGCGGCCTCAGTGAAAAACGAGCAAATTCAAGCACATTTGGGGCGTTTTGTGAAAATTTTGAAGGATTTTCCAAAGTGGGCAAAAATGTTAAAAAACGATAGGGCCGGTAGTGTCGAAAAAGTCAAAAATGGGGATTTTCCCAAAACTTGCTAAAAGTGGCCGGGGGGCGGGATGAGTGAAAAACGAGCAAAATCAAGCACAGTTGGGGCGTTTTGTGAAAATTGTGAAGGATTTTCCAAAGTTGGCAAAAATTTTAAAAAAACGACAGGTCCAGTAGTGCCGAAAAATTAAAAAATGGGGATATTCCGAAATCTTGCTAAAAGGGGCCAGGGGGGCGGGATGAGTGAGAAAGGAGCAAAATCAAGCACAGTTGATGTGTAATGTGAAAATTGTGAAGGATTTTCCAAACCGGGCAAAAATTGAAAAAAACGACAGGGCCGGTAGTGTCGAAAAAGTCAAAAATGGGGATTTTCCCAAACCTTGCTAAAAGGGGACAGGGGGGCGGGCTGAGTGAGAAAGGAGCAAAATGAAGCACAGTTGGGGCGTTTTGTGAAAATTGTGTAGGATTTTCCAAAGTGGGCAAAAATTTAAAAAAACGACAGGGCCGTTAGGTCGAAAAAGTCAAAAATGGGGATTTTCCCAAACTTTGCTAAAAGGGGCCAGGGGGGCGGGCTGAGTGAAAAACGAGCAAAATCAAGCACAGTTGGGGCGTTTTGTGAAAATTGTGAAGGATTTTCCAAAGTGGGCAAAAATTTAAAAAAAAGACAGGTCCGGTAGTGTCGAAAAAGTCAAAAATGGGGATTTTCCCAAACCTTGCTAAAAGGGGCCAGGGGGGCGGGATGAGTGAGAAAGGAGCAAAATCAAGCACAGTTTGGGTATTTTGTGAAAATTGTGAAGGATTTTCCAAAGTGGGCAAACATTTTAAAAGGCCACAGGGCCGGTAGTGTCGAAAAAGTCAAAAATGGGGATTTTCCCAAAACTTGCTAAAAGTGGCCGGGGGGCGGGATGAGTGAGCAAAATCAAGCACAGTTGATGTGTAATGTGAAAATTGTGAAGGATTTTCCAAACCGGGCAAAAATTTAATAAAACGACTGGGCCGGTAGTGTCGAAAAAGTCAAAAATGGGGATTTTCCCAAACCTTGCTAAAAGGGGCCAGGGGGGCGGGCTGAGTGAAACACGAGCAAAATCAAGCACAGTTGGGGTGTTTTGTGAAAATTGTGAAGGATTTTCCAAAGTGGGCAAAAATTTTAAAAGGCGACAGGGCCGGTAGTGTCGTAAAAGTCAAAAATGTGGATTTTCCCAAAACTTGCTAAAAGTGGCCGGGGGGTGGGATGAGTGAAAAACGAGCAAAATCATGCACAGTTGGGGCGTTTTGTGAAAATTGTGAAGGATTTTCCAAAGTGGGCAAAAATTTAAAAAGGCGACAGGGCCGGTAGTGTCGAAAAAGTCAAAAATGTGGATTTTCCCAAAACCTGCTAAAAGTGGCCGGGGGGCGGGATGAGTGAGCAAAATCAAGCACAGTTGATGTGTAATGTGAAAATTGTGTAGGATTTTCCAAACCAGGCAAAATTTGAAAAAAACGACAGGTCCGGTAGTGTCGAAAAAGTCAAAAATGTGTATTTTCCCAAAACTTGCTAAAAATGGGCGGGGGGCGGGATGAGTGAAAAACGAGCAAAATCAAGCACAGTTGGGGCGTTTTGTGAAAATTGTGAAGGATTTTCCAAAGTTGGCAAAAATTTTAAAAAAACGACAGGTCCAGTAGTGCCGAAAAAGTCAAAAATGGGGATTTTCCCAAAACTTGCTAAAAGTGGCCGGGGGGCGGGATGAGAGAAAAACGAGCAAAATCAAGCACAGTTGGGGTGTTTTGTGAAAATTGTGAAGGATTTTCCAAAGTGGGCAAAAATTTAAAAAGGCGACAGGGCCGGTAGTGTCGAAAAAGTCAAAAATGTGGATTTTCCCAAAACCTGCTAAAAGTAGCCGGGGGGCGGGATGAGTGAGCAAAATCAAGCACAGTTGATGTGTAATGTGAAAATTGTGTAAGATTTTCCAAACCAGGCAAAATTTGAAAAAAACGACAGGTCCGGGTAGTGTCGAAGAAGTCAAAAATGTGTATTTTCCCAAAACTTGCTAAAAATGGCCGGGGGGTGGGATGAGTGAAAAACGAGCAAAATCAAGCACAGTTGGGGCGTTTTGTGAAAATTGTGAAGGATTTTCCAAAGTTGGCAAAATTTTTAAAAAAACGACAGGCCCGTTAGTGTCGAAAAAGTCAAAAATGGGGATTTTTCCAAACCTTGCTAAAAGGGGCCAGGGGGGCGGGATGAGTGAGAAAGGAGCAAAATCAAGCACAGTTTGGGTATTTTGTGAAAATTGTGAAGGATTTTCCAAAGTGGGCAAAAATGTTAAAAGGCCACAGGGCCGGTAGTGTCGAAAAAGTCAAAAATGGGGATTTTCCCAAAACCTGTTAAAAGTGGCCGGGGGGCGGGATGAGTGAGCAAAATCAAGCACAGTTGATGTGTAATGTGAAAATTGTGTAGGATTTTCCAAACCAGGCAAAATTTGAAAAAAACAACAGGTCCGGTAGTGTCGAAGAAGTCAAAAATGTGTATTTTCCCAAAACTTGCTAAAAATGGCCGGGGGGTGGGATGAGTGAAAAACGAGCAAAATCAAGCACAGTTGGGGCGTTTTGTGAAAATTGTGAAGGATTTTCCAAAGTTGGCAAAAAATTTTAAAAAACGACAGGCCCGTTAGTGTCGAAAAAGTCAAAAATGGGGATTTTTCCAAACCTTGCTAAAAGGGGCCAGGGGGGCGGGATGAGTGAGAAAGGAGCAAAATCAAGCACAGTTTGGGTATTTTGTGAAAATTGTGAAGGATTTTCCAAAGTGGGCAAAAATTTTAAAAGGCCACAGGGCCGGTAGTGTCGAAAAAGTCAAAAATGGGGATTTTCCCAAAACTTGCTAAAAGTGGCCGGGGGGCGGGATGAGTGAGCAAAATCAAGCACAGTTGATGTGTAATGTGAAAATTGTGAAGGATTTTCCAAACCGGGCAAAAATTGAATAAAACGACAGGGCCGGTAGTGTCGAAAATGTCAAAAATGGGGATTTTCCCAAAACTTGCTAAAAGGGGCCAGGGGGGCGGGATGAGTGAGAAAGGAGCAAAATCAAGCACAGTTGATGTGTAATGTGAAAATTGTGAAGGATTTTCCAAACCGGGCAAAAATTGAAAAAAACGACAGGGCCGGTAGTGTCGAAAAAGTCAAAAATGGGGATTTTCCCAAACCTTGCTAAAAGGGGGCGGGGGGCGGCCTCAGTGAAAAACGAGCAAATTCAAGCACATTTGGGGCGTTTTGTGAAAATTTTGAAGGATTTTCCAAAGTGGGCAAAAATGTTAAAAAACGATAGGGCCGGTAGTGTCGAAAAAGTCAAAAATGGGGATTTTCCCAAAACTTGCTAAAAGTGGCCGGGGGCGGGATGAGAGAAAAACGAGCAAAATCAAGCACAGTTGGGGTGTTTTGTGAAAATTGTGAAGGATTTTCCAAAGTGGGCAAAAATTTAAAAAGGCCACAGGGACGGTAGTGTCGAAAAAGTCAAAAATGGGGATTTTCCCAAAACTTGCTAAAAGTGGCCGGGGGGCGGGATGAGTGAAAAATGAGCAAAATCAAGCACAGTTGGGGCGTTTTGTGAAAATTGTGAAGGATTTTCCAAAGTGGGCAAAAATGTTAAAAGGCGACAGGGCCGGTAGTTTCGAAAAAGTCAAAAATGGGGATTTTTCCAAACCTTGCTAAAAGGGGCCAGGGGGGCGGGATGAGTGAGAAAGGAGCAAAATCAAGCACAGTTTGGGTATTTTGTGAAAATTGTGAAGGATTTTCCAAAGTGGGCAAAAATTGAATAAAACGACAGGGCCGGTAGTGTCGAAAATGTCAAAAATGGGGATTTTCCCAAACCTTGCTAAAAGGGGGCGGGGGGCGGCCTCAGTGAAAAACGAGCAAATTCAAGCACATTTGGGGCGTTTTGTGAAAATTTTGAAGGATTTTCCAAAGTGGGCAAAATTTGAAATAAACGACATGTCCGGTAGTGTCGAAAAAATCAAAAATGGGTATTTTCCCAAAACTTGCTAAAAATGGCCGGGGGGTGGGATGAGTGAAAAACGAGCAAAATCAAGCACAGTTGGGGCGTTTTGTGAAAATTGTGAAGGATTTTCCAAAGTTGGCAAAAATTTTAAAAAAAAAGACAGGCCCGTTAGTGTCGAAAAAGTCAAAAATGGGGATTTTTCCAAACCTTGCTAAAAGGGGCCAGGGGGGCGGGATGAGTGAGAAAGGAGCAAAATCAAGCACAGTTTGGGTATTTTGTGAAAATTGTGAAGGATTTTCCAAAGTGGGCAAACATTTTAAAAGGCCACAGGGCCGGTAGTGTCGAAAAAGTCAAAAATGGGGATTTTGCCAAAACTTGCTAAAAGTGGCCGGGGGGCGGGATGAGTGAGCAAAATCAAGCACAGTTGATGTGTAATGTGAAAATTGTGAAGGATTTTCCAAACCGGGCAAAAATTGAATAAAACGACAGGGCCGGTAGTGTCGAAAATGTCAAAAATGGGGATTTTCCCAAAACTTGCTAAAAGGGGCCAGGGGGGCGGGATGAGTGAGAAAGGAGCAAAATCAAGCACAGTTGATGTGTAATGTGAAAATTGTGAAGGATTTTCCAAACCGGGCAAAAATTGAAAAAAACGACAGGGCCGGTAGTGTCGAAAAAGTCAAAAATGGGGATTTTCCCAAACCTTGCTAAAAGGGGGCGGGGGGCGGCCTCAGTGAAAAACGAGCAAATTCAAGCACATTTGGGGCGTTTTGTGAAAATTTTGAAGGATTTTCCAAAGTGGGCAAAAATGTTAAAAAACGATAGGGCCGGTAGTGTCGAAAAAGTCAAAAATGGGGATTTTCCCAAAACTTGCTAAAAGTGGCCGGGGGGCGGGATGAGTGAAAAACGAGCAAAATCAAGCACAGTTGGGGCGTTTTGTGAAAATTGTGAAGGATTTTCCAAAGTTGGCAAAAATTTTAAAAAAACGACAGGTCCAGTAGTGCCGAAAAATTAAAAAATGGGGATATTCCGAAATCTTGCTAAAAGGGGCCAGGGGGGCGGGATGAGTGAGAAAGGAGCAAAATCAAGCACAGTTGATGTGTAATGTGAAAATTGTGAAGGATTTTCCAAACCGGGCAAAAATTGAAAAAAACGACAGGGCCGGTAGTGTCGAAAAAGTCAAAAATGGGGATTTTCCCAAACCTTGCTAAAAGGGGACAGGGGGGCGGGCTGAGTGAGAAAGGAGCAAAATGAAGCACAGTTGGGGCGTTTTGTGAAAATTGTGTAGGATTTTCCAAAGTGGGCAAAAATTTAAAAAAACGACAGGGCCGTTAGGTCGAAAAAGTCAAAAATGGGGATTTTCCCAAACTTTGCTAAAAGGGGCCAGGGGGGCGGGCTGAGTGAAAAACGAGCAAAATCAAGCACAGTTGGGGCGTTTTGTGAAAATTGTGAAGGATTTTCCAAAGTGGGCAAAAATTTAAAAAAAAGACAGGTCCGGTAGTGTCGAAAAAGTCAAAAATGGGGATTTTCCCAAACCTTGCTAAAAGGGGCCAGGGGGGCGGGATGAGTGAGAAAGGAGCAAAATCAAGCACAGTTTGGGTATTTTGTGAAAATTGTGAAGGATTTTCCAAAGTGGGCAAACATTTTAAAAGGCCACAGGGCCGGTAGTGTCGAAAAAGTCAAAAATGGGGATTTTCCCAAAACTTGCTAAAAGTGGCCGGGGGGCGGGATGAGTGAGCAAAATCAAGCACAGTTGATGTGTAATGTGAAAATTGTGAAGGATTTTCCAAACCGGGCAAAAATTTAATAAAACGACTGGGCCGGTAGTGTCGAAAAAGTCAAAAATGGGGATTTTCCCAAACCTTGCTAAAAGGGGCCAGGGGGGCGGGCTGAGTGAAACACGAGCAAAATCAAGCACAGTTGGGGTGTTTTGTGAAAATTGTGAAGGATTTTCCAAAGTGGGCAAAAATTTTAAAAGGCGACAGGGCCGGTAGTGTCGTAAAAGTCAAAAATGTGGATTTTCCCAAAACTTGCTAAAAGTGGCCGGGGGGTGGGATGAGTGAAAAACGAGCAAAATCATGCACAGTTGGGGCGTTTTGTGAAAATTGTGAAGGATTTTCCAAAGTGGGCAAAAATTTAAAAAGGCGACAGGGCCGGTAGTGTCGAAAAAGTCAAAAATGTGGATTTTCCCAAAACCTGCTAAAAGTGGCCGGGGGGCGGGATGAGTGAGCAAAATCAAGCACAGTTGATGTGTAATGTGAAAATTGTGTAGGATTTTCCAAACCAGGCAAAATTTGAAAAAAACGACAGGTCCGGTAGTGTCGAAAAAGTCAAAAATGTGTATTTTCCCAAAACTTGCTAAAAATGGGCGGGGGGCGGGATGAGTGAAAAACGAGCAAAATCAAGCACAGTTGGGGCGTTTTGTGAAAATTGTGAAGGATTTTCCAAAGTTGGCAAAAATTTTAAAAAAACGACAGGTCCAGTAGTGCCGAAAAAGTCAAAAATGGGGATTTTCCCAAAACTTGCTAAAAGTGGCCGGGGGGCGGGATGAGAGAAAAACGAGCAAAATCAAGCACAGTTGGGGTGTTTTGTGAAAATTGTGAAGGATTTTCCAAAGTGGGCAAAAATTTAAAAAGGCGACAGGGCCGGTAGTGTCGAAAAAGTCAAAAATGTGGATTTTCCCAAAACCTGCTAAAAGTAGCCGGGGGGCGGGATGAGTGAGCAAAATCAAGCACAGTTGATGTGTAATGTGAAAATTGTGTAAGATTTTCCAAACCAGGCAAAATTTGAAAAAAACGACAGGTCCGGTAGTGTCGAAGAAGTCAAAAATGTGTATTTTCCCAAAACTTGCTAAAAATGGCCGGGGGGTGGGATGAGTGAAAAACGAGCAAAATCAAGCACAGTTGGGGCGTTTTGTGAAAATTGTGAAGGATTTTCCAAAGTTGGCAAAATTTTTAAAAAAACGACAGGCCCGTTAGTGTCGAAAAAGTCAAAAATGGGGATTTTTCCAAACCTTGCTAAAAGGGGCCAGGGGGGCGGGATGAGTGAGAAAGGAGCAAAATCAAGCACAGTTTGGGTATTTTGTGAAAATTGTGAAGGATTTTCCAAAGTGGGCAAAAATGTTAAAAGGCCACAGGGCCGGTAGTGTCGAAAAAGTCAAAAATGGGGATTTTCCCAAAACCTGTTAAAAGTGGCCGGGGGGCGGGATGAGTGAGCAAAATCAAGCACAGTTGATGTGTAATGTGAAAATTGTGTAGGATTTTCCAAACCAGGCAAAATTTGAAATAAACGACATGTCCGGTAGTGTCGAAAAAATCAAAAATGTGTATTTTCCCAAAACTTGCTAAAAATGGCCGGGGGGTGGGATGAGTGAAAAACGAGCAAAATCAAGCACAGTTGGGGCGTTTTGTGAAAATTGTGAAGGATTTTCCAAAGTTGGCAAAAATTAAAAAAAAAAAGACAGGCCCGTTAGTGTCGAAAAAGTCAAAAATGGGGATTTTTCCAAACCTTGCTAAAAGGGGCCAGGGGGGCGGGATGAGTGAGAAAGGAGCAAAATCAAGCACAGTTTGGGTATTTTGTGAAAATTGTGAAGGATTTTCCAAAGTGGGCAAACATTTTAAAAGGCCACAGGGCCGGTAGTGTCGAAAAAGTCAAAAATGGGGATTTTGCCAAAACTTGCTAAAAGTGGCCGGGGGGCGGGATGAGTGAGCAAAATCAAGCACAGTTGATGTGTAATGTGAAAATTGTGAAGGATTTTCCAAACCGGGCAAAAATTGAATAAAACGACAGGGCCGGTAGTGTCGAAAATGTCAAAAATGGGGATTTTCCCAAAACTTGCTAAAAGGGGCCAGGGGGGCGGGATGAGTGAGAAAGGAGCAAAATCAAGCACAGTTGATGTGTAATGTGAAAATTGTGAAGGATTTTCCAAACCGGGCAAAAATTGAAAAAAACGACAGGGCCGGTAGTGTCGAAAAAGTCAAAAATGGGGATTTTCCCAAACCTTGCTAAAAGGGGGCGGGGGGCGGCCTCAGTGAAAAACGAGCAAATTCAAGCACATTTGGGGCGTTTTGTGAAAATTTTGAAGGATTTTCCAAAGTGGGCAAAAATGTTAAAAAACGATAGGGCCGGTAGTGTCGAAAAAGTCAAAAATGGGGATTTTCCCAAAACTTGCTAAAAGTGGCCGGGGGGCGGGATGAGAGAAAAACGAGCAAAATCAAGCACAGTTGGGGTGTTTTGTGAAAATTGTGAAGGATTTTCCAAAGTGGGCAAAAATTTAAAAAGGCCACAGGGACGGTAGTGTCGAAAAAGTCAAAAATGGGGATTTTCCCAAAACTTGCTAAAAGTGGCCGGGGGGCGGGATGAGTGAAAAATGAGCAAAATCAAGCACAGTTGGGGCGTTTTGTGAAAATTGTGAAGGATTTTCCAAAGTGGGCAAAAATGTTAAAAGGCGACAGGGCCGGTAGTGTCGAAAAAGTCAAAAATGGGGATTTTTCCAAACCTTGCTAAAAGGGGCCAGGGGGGCGGGATGAGTGAGAAAGGAGCAAAATCAAGCACAGTTTGGGTATTTTGTGAAAATTGTGAAGGATTTTCCAAAGTGGGCAAAAATTGAATAAAACGACAGGGCCGGTAGTGTCGAAAAAGTCAAAAATGGGGATTTTTCCAAACCTTGCTAAAAGGGGCCAGGGGGGCGGGATGAGTGAGAAAGGAGCAAAATCAAGCAAAGTTTGGGCGTTTTGTTAAAATTGTGAAGGATTTTCCAAAGTGGGCAAAAATTTTAAAAGGCCACAGGGACGGTAGTGTCGAAAAAGTCAAAAATGGGGATTTTCCCAAAACTTGCTAAAAATGGCGGGGGGGCGGGATGAGTGAAAAACGAGCAAAATCAAGCACAGTTGATGTGTAATGTGAAAATTGTGAAGGATTTTCCAAACCGGGCAAAAATTGAATAAAACGACAGGGCCGGTAGTGTCGAAAATGTCAAAAATGGGGATTTTCCCAAAACTTGCTAAAAGTGGCCGGGGGGCGGGATGAGTGAAAAACGAGCAAAATCAAGCAAAGTTTGGGCGTTTTGTTAAAATTGTGAAGGATTTTCCAAAGTGGGCAAAAATTTTAAAAGGCCACAGGGACGGTAGTGTCGAAAAAGTCAAAAATGGGGATTTTCCCAAAACTTGCTAAAAATGGCGGGGGGGCGGGATGAGTGAAAAACGAGCAAAATCAAGCACAGTTGGGGCGTTTTGTGAAAATTGTGAAGGATTTTCCAAAGTGGGCAAAAATTTTAAAAAACGACAGGCCCGTTAGTGTTGAAAAAATCAAAAATGGGGATTTTTCCAAACCTTGCTAAAAGGGGCCAGGGGGGCGGGATGAGTGAAAAATGAGCAAAATCAAGCACAGTTGGGGCGTTTTGTGAAAATTGTGAAGGATTTTCCAAAGTGGGCAAAAATGTTAAAAGAGGACAAGGCCGGTAGTGTCGAAAAAGTCAAAAATGGGGATTTTCCCAAAACTTGCTAAAAGTGGCCGGGGGACAGGCTGAGTGAAAAACGAGCAAAATCAAGCACATTTGGGGCGTTTTGTGAAGATTGTGAAGGATTTTCCAAAGTGTGCAAAATTTCAAAAAAACGACAGGTCTGGTAGTGTCGAAAAAGTCAAAAATTGGGATTTTCCGAAATCTTGCTAAAAGGGGCCAGGGGGTCGGGCTGAGTGAGAAACGAGCAAAATCAAGCACAGTTGGCGTATTTTGTGAAAATTGTGAAGGATTTTCCAAAGTGGGCAAAAATTTTAAAAGTCGACAGGGCCGGTAGTGTCGAAAAAGTCAAAAATGGGGATTTTCCCAAAACTTGCTAAAAGTGGCCGGGGGGCGGGATGAGTGAAAAACGAGCAAAATCAAGCACAGTTGGGGCGTTTTGTGAAAATTGTGAAGGATTTTCCAAAGTGGGCAAAAATTTAAAAAAAAGACAGGGCTGGTAGTGTCGAAAAAGTCAAAAATGGGGATTTTCCCAAAACTTGATAAAAGGGGCCAGGGGGGCGGGCTGAGTGAAAAACGAGCAAAATCAAGCACAGTTGGGGCGTTTTGTGAAAATTGTGAAGGATTTTCCAAAGTGGGCAAAAATTTAGAAAAACGACAGGTCCGTTAACGGTCGAAAAAGTCAAAAATGGCGATTTTCCCAAAACTTGCTAAAAGGGGTCAGGGGGGCGGGCTGTGTGAAAAACGAGAAAAATAAAGCACAGTTGGGGCATTTGTGAAAATTGTGAAGGATTTTCCAAAGTGGGCAAAAATTTTAAAAAACACGACAGGGCCGTTAAGTGTCGAAAAAGTCAAAAATGGGGATTTTCCCAAAACTTGATAAAAGGGGCCAGCGGAGCGGGCTCAGGGAAAAACGAGCAAAATCAAGCACAGTTGGGGCGTTTTGTGAAAATTGTGAAGGATTTTCCAAAGTGGGCAAAAATTTAAAAAAAAGACAGGGCTGGTAGTGTCGAAAAAGTCAAAAATGGGGATTTTCCCAAAACTTGATAAAAGGGGCCAGGGGGGCGGGCTGAGTGAAAAACGAGCAAAATCAAGCACAGTTGGGGCGTTTTGTGAAAATTGTGAAGGATTTTCCAAAGTGGGCAAAAATTTTAAAAAACGACAGGGCCGTTAAGTGTCGAAAAAGTCAAAAATGGGGATTTTCCCAAAACTTGATAAAAGGGGCGAGCGGAGCGGGCTGAGAGAAAAACGAGCAAAATAAAGCACAGTTGGGGCGTTTTGTGAAAATTGTGAAGGATTTTCCAAAGTGGGCAAAAATTTAGAAAAACGACAGGGCCGTTAACGGTCGAAAAAGTCAAAAATGGCGATTTTCCCAAAACTTGCTAAAAGGGGTCAGGGGGGCGGGCTGTGTGAAAAACGAGAAAAATAAAGCACAGTTGGGGCATTTGTGAAAATTGTGAAGGATTTTCCAAAGTGGGCAAAAATTGAAAGAAACGACAGGGCCGTTAAGGGTCGAAAAAGTCAAAAATGGGGATTTTCCCAAAACTTGCTAAAAGGGGCCAGGGGGCGGGCTGAGTGAAAAACAAGCAAAATCAAGCACAGTTGGGGCGTTTTGTGAAAATTGTGAAGGATTTTCCAAAGTGGGCAAAAATTTAAAAAAAAAGACAGGGCTGGTAGTGTCGAAAAAGTCAAAAATGGGGATTTTCCCAAAACTTGATAAAAGGGGCCAGGGGGGCGGGCTGAGTGAAAAACGAGCAAAATCAAGCACAGTTGGGGCGTTTTGTGAAAATTGTGAAGGATTTTCCAAAGTGGGCAAAAATTTAGAAAAACGACAGGGCCGTTAACGGTCGAAAAAGTCAAAAATGGCGATTTTCCCAAAACTTGCTAAAAGGGGTCAGGGGGGCGGGCTGTGTGAAAAACGAGAAAAATAAAGCACAGTTGGGGCATTTGTGAAAATTGTGAAGGATTTTCCAAAGTGGGCAAAAATTTTAAAAAACACGACAGGGCCGTTAAGTGTCGAAAAAGTCAAAAATGGGGATTTTCCCAAAACTTGATAAAAGGGGCCAGCGGAGCGGGCTCAGGGAAAAACGAGCAAAATCAAGCACATTTGGGGCGTTTTGTGAAAATTGTGAAGGATTTTCCAAAGTGGGCAAAAATTTAAAAAAAAGACAGGGCTGGTAGTGTCGAAAAAGTCAAAAATGGGGATTTTCCCAAAACTTGATAAAAGGGGCCAGGGGGGCGGGCTGAGTGAAAAACAAGCAAAATCAAGCACAGTTGGGGCGTTTTGTGAAAATTGTGAAGGATTTTCCAAAGTGGGCAAAAATTGAAAGAAACGACAGGGCCGTTAAGGGTCGAAAAAGTCAAAAATGGGGATTTTCCCAAAACTTGCTAAAAGGGGCCAGGGGGGCGGGCTGAGTGAAAAACGAGCAAAATCAAGCACAGGTGGGGCGTTTTGTGAAAATTGTGAAGGATTTTCCAAAGTGGGCAAAAATTTTAAAAAACGACAGGGCCGTTAAGTGTCGAAAAAGTCAAAAATGGGGATTTTCCCAAAACTTGATAAAAGGGGCCAGCGGAGCGGGCTGAGAGAAAAACTAGCAAAATAAAGCACAGTTGGGGCGTTTTGTGACAATTGTGAAGGATTTTCCAAAGTGGGCAAAAATTTAAAAAAAAGACGGGGCTGGTAGTGTCGAAAAAGTCAAAAATGGGGATTTTCCCAAAACTTGCTAAAAGGGGTCAGGGGGGCGGGCTGTGTGAAAAACGAGAAAAATCAAGCACAGTTGGGGCATTTGTGAAAATTGTGAAGGATTTTCCAAAGTGGGCAAACATTGAAAGAAACGACAGGGCCGTTAAGGGTCGAAAAAGTCAAAAATGGGGATTTTCCCAAAACTTGATAAAAGGGGCCAGGGGGGCGGGCTGAGTGAAAAACGAGCAAAATCAAGCACAGTTGGGGCGTTTTGTGAAAATTGTGAAGGATTTTCCAAACCGGGTAAAAATTGAAAAAAACGACAGGGCCGGTAGTGTCAAAAAAGTCAAAAATGGGGATCTTCCCAAACCTTGCTAAAAGTTGCCAGAGGGGGTGGCTGAGTGAAAAAGGAGCAAAATCAAGCACAGTTGGGGCGTTGTGTGAAAATTATGAAGGATTTTCCAAAGTGGGCAAAAATTGAAAAAGTTGACTCATTGTGTTCAGAGTGAAATAAGGGCAATGCACAAGCAAGGGGATAGGGGATCTGTGAGAAGATATCTTACGTTTTGTATCGAAAGTGTGGTTCACGTGGGGGGATGGACACATTAGCCCGGGAAAGAGCCAGGTTCCCATAACAAACACCTAATTGGTAATTTTGAAGTGTTACACGTTTAGTCTGGAAGGTGTGGTTCGCGTAGGGGGAAAGGCACACAAGCAGGGGAAAGAGAGCACACATGGTCAGTCTGAAAGGGGTTCACGTGGGGTGGAGTGTGTGTGTGTGTGTGTGTGCGTTAGTGTGCGTGTATGTGCGTGCGTGTGTGTGTGTGTGTGTGTGTGCATGTATGTGTTTGTATGTGTGTGTGTGTGTGTGTGTGTGTGTGTGTGTGTGTGTGTGTGTGTGTGTGTGTGTGTGTGTGCGTGTAGGTGTGTTTATGTGTGCGTGTGGTGGTGGTGGTGGATTTGTGGTTGTGTACTATCTGATGAATGAACACAATCACCCATTCATTTCCTATGGCGGTCATTTTTGACCGGGAACACCACAGGTGTTACAAAGTTGACTAAACAACTCAAAATTCAATGAAAGTAGTGATCAGCAATTGTATATGTTCAAATGCCTAGTGTGGAGGATATCATAAGCCCTTGAGACAATAAAATGTAAAACACAATATTTATGATTGATCAAAATGGAAATCGGTCAGATTTGACCCGAACACGACAGGAAGGTTAAATCGTCTTTTATCACCAAGCTCATCGAAATGCACACTGAATCACTTATTCTGTCTGGAAATCCAGTAAAAAGCCAGATAGTGCAGAATTTACCACATTGAACTGTTTCTGTTGATAAAACAGCATTTCCAGCAGTTCTGTTAAGAGAATGGCTTACAAATATGTTTTTATGGCTTAAAACGTCTTTTCTCAACAAGATCAGACAAAATCACTTATCCTGTCTGGAAATCCACAAAAAACCCAGATAATGCAGAATTCACCGCATTGAACTGTTTCTGTTGATAAAACAGCATTTCCAGCAGTTCTGTTAAGAGAATGGCTTAGAAATATGTTTTTTATGGCTTAAAACGTCTTTTCTCACCAAGATCATCCAAATGCACACAGAATCACTTATTCTGTTTGGAAATCCACAAAAAACCCAGATAATGCAGGATTATCCACAATGAACTGTTTCTGTTGATAAAACGGCTGTTTTAGCAGCTCTGTTAAGAGAATGTATTACAAATATAGTTGTATTGCTTAAATCGTCTTTTCTCACCAAGCTCATCCAAATGCACACCGAATCACTTATTCTGTCTGGAAATCCACAAAAAACCCAGAAAATGCAGAATTTACCACATTGAACTGCTTGTGTTGATAAAACAGCGTTTTCAGCAGTTCTGTTAAGAGAATGGCTTACAAATATGATTTTATGGCTTAAAACGTCTTTTCTCACCAAGATCAGACAAAATCACTTATCCTGTCTGGAAATCCACAAAAAACCCAGATAATGCAGAATTCACCGCATTGAACTGTTTCTGTTGATAAAACAGCATTTCCAGCAGTTCTGTTAAGAGAATGGCTTACAAATATGTTTTTATGGCTTAAAACGTCTTTTCTCACCAAGATCATCCAAATGCACACAGAATCACTTATTCTGTCTGGAAATCCACAAAAAACCCAGATAATGCAGGATTCACCACAATGAACTGTTTCTGTTGATAAAACGGCTGTTTTAGCAGCTCTGTTAAGACAATGTATTACAAACATATTTTTATTGCTTTAATCGTCTTTTCTCATCAAGATCATCCAAATGCACACTGAATCACTTATTCTGTCTGGAAATCCACAAAAAACCCAGATAATGCAGAATTCACCGCATTGAACTGTTTCTGTTGATAAAACAGCATTTCCAGCAGTTCTGTTAAGAGAATGGCTTACAAATATGTTTTTATGGCTTAAAACGTCTTTTCTCACCAAGATCATCCAAATGCACACTGAATCACTTATTCTGTCTGGAAATCCACAAAAAAACAGATAATGCAGGATTCACCACAATGAACTGTTTCTGTTGATAAAACGGCTGTTTTAGCAGCTCTGTTAAGACAATGTATTACAAACATATTTTTATTGCTTTAATCGTCTTTTCTCACCAAGATCAGACAAAATCACTTATCCTGTCTGGAAATCCACAAAAAACCCAGATAATTCAGAATTCACCGCATTGAACTGTTTCTGTTGATAAAACAGCATTTCCAGCAGTTCTGTTAAGAGAATGGCTTACAAATATGTTTTTATGGCTTAAAACGTCTTTTCTCACCAAGATCATCCAAATGCACACAGAATCACTTATTCTGTTTGGAAATCCACAAAAAACCCAGATAATGCAGGATTATCCACAATGAACTGTTTCTGTTGATAAAACGGCTGTTTTAGCAGCTCTGTTAAGAGAATGTATTACAAATATAGTTGTATTGCATAAATTGTCTTTTCTCACCAAGCTCATCCAAATGCACACTGAATCACTTATTCTGTCTGGAAATCCACAAAAAATCCAGAAAATGCAGAATTTACCACATTGAACTGTTTCTGTTGATTTAACGGCTGTTTTAGCAGCTCTGTTAAGAGAATGGCTTACAAATATGTTTTTATGGCTTAAAACGTCTTTTCTCACCAAGATCATCCAAATGCACACTGAATCACTTATTCTGTCTGGAAATCCACAAAAAACCCAGATAATGCAGGATTCACCACAATGAACTGTTTCTGTTGATAAAACGGCTGTTTTAGCAGCTCTGTTAAGAGAATGGCTTACAAATATGTTTTTATGGCTTAAAACGTCTCTTCTCACCAAGATCATCCAAATGCACACTGAATCACTTATTCTGTCTGGAAATCCACAAAAAAAACAGATAATGCAGGATTCACCACAATGAACTGTTTCTGTTGATAAAACGGCTGTTTTAGCAGCTCTGTTAAGACAATGTATTACAAACATATTTTTATTGCTTTAATCGTCTTTTCTCACCAAGATCAGACAAAATCACTTATCCTGTCTGGAAATCCACAAAAAACCCAGATAATGCAGAATTCACCGCATTGAACTGTTTCTGTTGATAAAACAGCATTTCCAGCAGTTCTGTTAAGAGAATGGCTTACAAATATGTTTTTATGGCTTAAAACGTCTTTTCTCACCAAGATCATCCAAATGCACACAGAATCACTTATTCTGTTTGGAAATCCACAAAAAACCCAGATAATGCAGGATTCACCACAATGAACTGTTTCTGTTGATAAAACGGCTGTTTTAGCAGCTCTGTTAAGACAATGTATTACAAACATATTTTTATTGCTTTAATCGTCTTTTCTCACCAAGATCAAACAAAATCACTTATCCTGTCTTGAAATCCACAAAAAACCCAGATAATGCAGAATTCACCGCATTGAACTGTTTCTGTTGATAAAACAGCATTTCCAGCAGTTCTGTTAAGAGAATGGCTTACAAATATATTTGTATGGCTTAAAACGTCTTTTCTCACCAAGATCATCCAAATGCACACAGAATCACTTATTCTGTTTGGAAATCCACAAAAAACCCAGATAATGCAGGATTCACCACAATGAACTGTTTCTGTTGATAAAACGGCTATTTTAGCAGCTCTGTTAAGAGAATGTATTACAAATATAGTTGTATTGCTTAAATCGTCTTTTCTCACCAAGCTCATCCAAATGCACACTGAATCACTTATTCTGTCTGGAAATCCACAAAAAATCCAGAAAATGCAGAATTTACCACAATGAACTGTTTCTGTTGATAAAACGGCTGTTTTAGCAGCTCTGTTAAGAGAATGGCTTACAAATATGTTTTTATGGCTTAAAACGTCTTTTCTCACCAAGCTCATCCAAATGCACACTGAATCACTTATTCTGTCTGGAAATCCACAAAAAACCCAGATAATGCAGGATTCACCACAATGAACTGTTTCTGTTGATAAAACGGCTGTTTTAGCAGCTCTGTTAAGACAATGTATTACAAACATATTTTTATTGCTTTAATCGTCTTTTCTAACCAAGCTCATCCAAATGCACACTGAATCACTTATCCTGTCTGGAAATCCACAAAAAAAACAGATAATGCAGAATTCACCGCATTGAACTGTTTCTGTTGATAAAACAGCATTTCCAGCAGTTCTGTTAAGAGAATGGCTTACAAATATGTTTTTATGGCTTAAAACGTCTTTTCTCACCAAGATCATCCAAATGCACACTGAATCACTTATTCTGTCTGGAAATCCACAAAAAAACAGATAATGCAGGATTCACCACAATGAACTGTTTCTGTTGATAAAACGGCTGTTTTAGCAGCTCTGTTAAGACAATGTATTACAAACATATTTTTATTGCTTTAATCGTCTTTTCTCACCAAGATCAGACAAAATCACTTATCCTGTCTGGAAATCCACAAAAAACCCAGATAATTCAGAATTCACCGCATTGAACTGTTTCTGTTGATAAAACAGCATTTCCAGCAGTTCTGTTAAGAGAATGGCTTACAAATATGTTTTTATGGCTTAAAACGTCTTTTCTCACCAAGATCATCCAAATGCACACTGAATCACTTATTCTGTCTGGAAATCCACAAAAAAACAGATAATGCAGGATTCACCACAATGAACTGTTTCTGTTGATAAAACGGCTGTTTTAGCAGCTCTGTTAAGACAATGTATTACAAACATATTTTTATTGCTTTAATCGTCTTTTCTCACCAAGATCATCCAAATGCACACTGAATCACTTATTCTGTTTGGAAATCCACAAAAAACCCAGATAATGCAGGATTATCCACAATGAACTGTTTCTGTTGATAAAACGGCTGTTTTAGCAGCTCTGTTAAGAGAATGTATTACAAATATAGTTGTATTGCATAAATTGTCTTTTCTCACCAAGCTCATCCAAATGCACACTGAATCACTTATTCTGTCTGGAAATCCACAAAAAATCCAGAAAATGCAGAATTTACCACAATGAACTGTTTCTGTTGATTTAACGGCTGTTTTAGCAGCTCTGTTAAGAGAATGGCTTACAAATATGTTTTTATGGCTTAAAACGTCTTTTCTCACCAAGATCATCCAAATGCACACTGAATCACTTATTCTGTCTGGAAATCCACAAAAAACCCAGATAATGCAGAATTTACCACATTGAACTGCTTGTGTTGATAAAACAGCGTTTTCAGCAGTTCTGTTAAGAGAATGGCTTACAAATATGATTTTATGGCTTAAAACGTCTTTTCTCACCAAGATCAGACAAAATCACTTATCCTGTCTGGAAATCCACAAAAAACCCAGATAATGCAGGATTCACCACAATGAACTGTTTCTGTTGATAAAACGGCTGTTTTAGCAGCTCTGTTAAGAGAATGGCTTACAAATATGTTTTTATGGCTTAAAACGTCTTTTCTCACCAAGCTCATCCAAATGCACACTGAATCACTTATTCTGTCTGGAAATCCACAAAAAACCCAGATAATGCAGGATTCACCACAATGAACTGTTTCTGTTGATAAAACGGCTGTTTTAGCAGCTCTGTTAAGACAATGTATTACAAACATATTTTTATTGCTTTAATCGTCTTTTCTAACCAAGCTCATCCAAATGCACACTGAATCACTTATTCTGTCTGGAAATCCACAAAAAACCCAGATAATGCAGAATTCACCACATTGAACTGTTTCTGTTGATAAAACAGCGGTTTCAGCAGTTCTGTTAAGAGAATGGCTTACAAATATGATTTTATGGCTTAAAACGTCTTTTCTCACAAAGATCACACAAAATCACTTATTCTGTCTGGAAATCCACAAAAAACCCAGATAATGCAGAATTCACCACATTGAACTGTTTCTGTTGATAAAACGGCTGTTTTAGCAGCTCTGTTAAGAGAATTGCTTACAAATATGTTTTTATGGCTTAAAACGTCTTTTCTCACCAAGATCATCCAAATGCACACAGAATCACTTATTCTGTCTGGAAATCCACAAAAAACCCAGATAATGCAGGATTCACCACAATGAACTGTTTCTGTTGATAAAACGGCTGTTTTAGCAGCTCTGTTAAGACAATGTATTACAAACATATTTTTATTGCTTTAATCGTCTTTTCTCACCAAGCTCATCCAAATGCACACTGAATCACTTATTCTGTCTGGAAATCCACAAAAACCCAGAAAATGCAGAATTTACCACATTGAACTGTTTCTGTTGATAAAACAGCATTTCCAGCAGTTCTGTTAAGACAATGTATTACAAATATGTTTTTATGGCTTTAAAACGTCTTTTCTCACCAAGATCAGACAAAATCACTTATCCTGTCTGGAAATCCACAAAAAACCCAGATAATGCAGAATTCACCGCATTGAACTGTTTCTGTTGATAAAACAGCATTTCCAGCAGTTCTGTTAAGAGAATGGCTTACAAATATGTTTTTATGGCTTAAAACGTCTTTTCTCACCAAGATCATCCAAATGCACACAGAATCACTTATTCTGTCTGGAAATCCACAAAAAACCCAGATAATGCAGGATTCACCACAATGAACTGTTTCTGTTGATAAAACGGCTGTTTTAGCAGCTCTGTTAAGAGAATGGCTTACAAATATGTTTTTATGGCTTAAAACGTCTTTTCTCACCAAGATCATCCAAATGCACACAGTATCACTTATTCTGTCTGGAAATCCACAAAAAACCCAGATAATGCAGGATTCACCACAATGAACTGTTTCTGTTGATAAAACGGCTGTTTTAGCAGCTCTGTTAAGAGAATGGCTTACAAATATGTTTTTATGGCTTAAAACGTCTTTTCTCACCAAGATCATCCAAATGCACACTGAATCACTTATTCTGTCTGGAAATCCACAAAAAACCCAGATAATGCAGGATTCACCACAATGAACTGTTTCTGTTGATAAAACGGCTGTTTTAGCAGCTCTGTTAAGACAATGTATTACAAACATATTTTTATTGCTTTAATCGTCTTTTCTCACCAAGATCAAACAAAATCACTTATCCTGTCTGGAAATCCACAAAAAACCCAGATAATGCAGAATTCACCGCATTGAACTGTTTCTGTTGATAAAACAGCATTTCCAGCAGTTCTGTTAAGAGAATGGCTTACAAATATATTTTTATGGCTTAAAACGTCTTTTCTCACCAAGATCATCCAAATGCACACAGAATCACTTATTCTGTCTGGAAATCCACAAAAAACCCAGATAATGCAGGATTCACCACAATGAACTGTTTCTGTTGATAAAACGGCTGTTTTAGCAGCTCTGTTAAGAGAATGGCTTACAAATAGGTTTTTATGGCTTAAAACGTCTTTTCTCACCAAGATCATCCAAATGCACACTGAATCACTTATTCTGTCTGGAAATCCACAAAAAAACCAGATAATGCAGAATTCACCACATTGAACTGTTTCTGTTGATAAAACAGCGGTTTCAGCAGTTCTGTTAAGAGAATGGCTTACAAATATGATTTTATGGCTTAAAACGTCTTTTCTCACAAAGATCACACAAAATCACTTATTCTGTCTGGAAATCCACAAAAAACCCAGATAATGCAGAATTCACCACATTGAACTGTTTCTGTTGATAAAACGGCTGTTTTAGCAGCTCTGTTAAGAGAATTGCTTACAAATATGTTTTTATAGCTTAAAACGTCTTTTCTCACCAAGATCATCCAGTGGGCAAAATTTGAAAAAAACGACAAGGCCGTTAAGGGTCGAAAAGTCAAAAATGGGGATTTTCCCAAACTTTGCTAAAAGGGGCCAGGGGGGCGGGCTGAGTGAAAAACGAGCAAAATCCAGCACAGTTGGGGCGTTCTGTGAAAATTGTGAAGGATTTTCCAAAGTGGGCAAAAATTTAAAAAAAAGACAGGTCCGGTAGTGTCGAAAAAGTCATAAATGGGTATTTTCCCAAAACTTGCTAAAAATGGCCGGGGGGTGGGATGAGTGAAAAACGAGCAAAATCAAGCACAGTTGGGGCGTTTTGTGAAAATTGTGAAGGATTTTCCAAAGTGGGCAAAAATTTAAAAAAAACTACAGGGCCGTTAAGGGTCGAAAAAGTCAAAAAATGGGGATTTTCCCAAAACTTCCTAAAAGGGGACAGGGGGGCGGGCTGAGTGAGAAATGAGCAAAATCAAGCACAGTTGGGGCGTTTTGTGAAAATTGTGTAGGATTTTCCAAAGTGGGCAAAAATTTAAAAAAACGACAGGGCCGTTAAGGGTCGAAAAAGTCAAAAATGGGGATTTTCCCAAACTTTGCTAAAACGGGCCAGGGGGGCGGGCTGAGTGAAAAACGAGCAAAATCAAGCACAGTTGGGGCGTTTTGTGAAAATTGTGAAGGATTTTCCAAACCGGGCAAAAATTTAATAAAACGACAGGGCCGGTAGTGTCGAAAATGTCAAAAATGGGGATTTTTCCAAACCTTGCTAAAAGAGGCAAGGGGGGCGGGATGAGTGAGAAAGGAGCAAAATCAAGCACAGTTTGGGTATTTTGTGAAAATTGTGAAATATTTTCCAAAGTGGGCAAAAATGTTAAAAGAGGAAAGGGCCGGTAGTGTCGAAAAAGTCAAAAATGGGGATTTTCCCAAAACCTGCTAAAAGTGGCCGGGGGGCGGGATGAGTGAGCAAAATCAAGCACAGTTGATGTGTAATGTGAAAATTGTGTAGGATTTTCCAAACCAGTCAAAATTTGAAAAAAACGACAGGTCCGGTAGTGTCGAAAAAGTCATAAATGGGTATTTTCCCAAAACTTGCTAAAAATGGCCGGGGGGTGGGATGAGTGAAAAACGAGCAAAATCAAGCACAGTTGGGGCGTTTTGTGAAAATTGTGAAGGATTTTCCAAAGTTGGCAAAAATTTAAAAAAAAACGACAGGGCCGGTAGTGTCGAAAATGTCAAAAATGGGGATTTTCCCAAAACTTGCTAAAAGGGGCCGGGGGGCGGCCTCAGTGAAAAACAAGCAAATTCAAGCACATTTGGGGCGTTTTGTGAAAATTTTGAAGGATTTTCCAAAGTGGGCAAAAATTTTAAAAGGCCACAGGGACGGTAGTGTCGAAAAAGTCAAAAATGGGGATTTCCCCAAAACTTGCTAAAAATGGCGGGGGGGCGGGATGAGTGAAAAACGAGCAAAATCAAGCACAGTTGATGTGTAATGTGAAAATTGTGAAGGATTTTCCAAACCGGGCAAAAATTGAATAAAACGACAGGGCCGGTAGTGTCGAAAATGTCAAAAATGGGGATTTTCCCAAAACTTGCTAAAAGTGGCCGGGGGGCGGGATGAGTGAAAAACGAGCAAAATCAAGCACAGTTTGGGCGTTTTGTGAAAATTGTGAAGGATTTTCCAAAGTGGGCAAAAATTTTAAAAGGTGACAGGGCCGGTAGTGTCGAAAAAGTCAAAAATGGGGATTTTCCCAAAACCTGCTAAAAGTGGCCGGGGGGCGGGATGAGTGAGCAAAATCAAGCACAGTTGATGTGTAATGTGAAAATTGTGAAGGATTTTCCAAAACGGGCAAAAATTGAATAAAACGACAGCGCCGGTAGTGTCGAAAATGTCAAAAATGGGGATTTTCCCAAAACCTGCTAAAAGTGGCCGGGGGGCGGGATGAGTGAGCAAAATCAAGCACAGTTGATGTGTAATGTGAAAATTGTGAAGTATTTTCCAAAACGGGCAAAAATTGAATAAAACGACAGGGCCGGTAGTGTCGAAAATGTCAAAAATGGGGATTTTCCCAAAACTTGCTAAAAGTGGCCGGGGGGCGGGATGAGTGAAAAACGAGCAAAATCAAGCACAGTTGGGGTGTTTTGTGAAAATTGTGAAGGATTTTCCAAAGTGGGCAAAAATGTTAAAAGGCCACAGGGACGGTAGTGTCGAAAAAGTCAAAAATGGGGATTTTCCCAAAACCTGCTAAAAGTGGCCGGGGGGCGGGATGAGTGAAAAACGAGCAAAATCAAGCACAGTTGGGGTGTTTTGTGAAAATTGTGAAGGATTTTCCAAAGTGGGCAAAAATGTTAAAAGGCCACAGGGACGGTAGTGTCGAAAAAGTCAAAAATGGGGATTTTCCCAAAACTTGCTAAAAGTGGCCGGGGGGCGGGATGAGTGAAAAATGAGCAAAATCAAGCACAGTTGGGGCGTTTTGTGAAAATTGTGAAGGATTCTCCAAAGTGGGCAAAAATGTTAAATGAGGACAGGGCCGGTAGTGTCGAAAAAGTCAAAAATGGGGATTTTCCAAAAACTTGCTAAAAGTGGCCGGGGGGCGGGATGAGTGAAAAACGAGCAAAATCAAGCACATTTGGGGCGTTTTGTGAAAATTGTGAAGGATTTTCCAAAGTGGGCAAAATTTCAAAAAAACGACAGGTCTGGTAGTGTCGAAAAAGTCAAAAATGGGGATTTTCCTAAATCTTGCTAAAAGGGGCCAGCGGGTCGGGCTGAGTGAGAAAGGAGCAAAATCAAGCACAGTTGGCGTATTTTGTGAAAATTGTGAAGGATTTTCCAAAGTGGGCAAAAATTTTAAAAGTCGACAGGGCCGGTGGTGTCGAAAAAGTCAAAAATGGGGATTTTCCCAAAACTTGCTAAAAATGGCCGGGGGGTGGGATGAGTGAAAAACGAGCAAAATCAAGCACAGTTGGGGCGTTTTGTGAAAATTGTGAAGGATTTTCCAAAGTGGGCAAAAATTTTAAAAGGCGACAGGGCCGGTGGTGTCGAAAAAGTCAAAAATTTGGATTTCCCTAAACTTGCTAAAAGTGGCCGGGGGGCGGGATGAGTGAAAAACGAGCAAAATCAAACACAGTTGGGGCGTTTTGTGAAAATTGTGAAGGATTTTCCAAAGTGGGCAAAAATCTTAAAAGGCAACAGGGCCGGTAGTGTCGAAAAAGTCAAAAATGCGGATTTTCCCAAACCTTGCTAATAGGGCCGGGGGGCGGGCTCAGTGAAAAACGAGCAAAATCAAGCACATTTGGGGCGTTTTGTGAAAATTGTGAAGGATTTTCCAAAGTGGGCAAAATTTCAAAAAAACGACAGGTCTGGTAGTGTCGAAAAAGTCAAAAATGGGGATTTTCCTAAATATTGCTAAAAGGGGCCAGGGGGTTGGGCTGAGTGAGAAAGGAGCAAAATCAAGCACAGTTGGCGTATTTTGTGAAAATTGTGAAGGATTTTCCAAAGTGGGCAAAAATTTTAAAAGTCGACAGGGCCGGTAGTGTCGAAAAAATCAAAAATGGGGATTTTCCCAAAACTTGCTAAAAATGGCCGGGGGGTGGGATGAGTGAAAAACGAGCAAAATCAAGCACAGTTGGGGCGTTTTGTGAAAATTGTGAAGGATTTTCCAAAGTTGGCAAAAATTTAAAAAAAACGACAGGCCCGTTAGTGTCGAAAAAGTCAAAAATGGGGATTTTTCCAAACCTTGCTAAAAGGGGCCAGGGGGGCGGGATGAGTGAGAAAGGAGCAAAATCAAGCACAGTTTGGGTATTTTGTGAAAATTGTGAAATATTTTCCAAAGTGGGCAAAAATGTTAAAAGAGGAAAGGGCCGGTAGTGTCGAAAAAGTCAAAAATGGGGATTTTCCCAAAACCTGCTAAAAGTGGCCGGGGGGCGGGATGAGTGAGCAAAATCAAGCACAGTTGATGTGTAATGTGAAAATTGTGTAGGATTTTCCAAACCAGTCAAAATTTGAAAAAAACGACAGGTCCGGTAGTGTCGAAAAAGTCATAAATGGGTATTTTCCCAAAACTTGCTAAAAATGGCCGGGGGGTGGGATGAGTGAAAAACGAGCAAAATCAAGCACAGTTGGGGCGTTTTGTGAAAATTGTGAAGGATTTTCCAAAGTTGGCAAAAATTTAAAAAAAAACGACAGGGCCGGTAGTGTCGAAAATGTCAAAAATGGGGATTTTCCCAAAACTTGCTAAAAGGGGCCGGGGGGCGGCCTCAGTGAAAAACAAGCAAATTCAAGCACATTTGGGGCGTTTTGTGAAAATTTTGAAGGATTTTCCAAAGTGGGCAAAAATTTTAAAAGGCCACAGGGACGGTAGTGTCGAAAAAGTCAAAAATGGGGATTTCCCCAAAACTTGCTAAAAATGGCGGGGGGGCGGGATGAGTGAAAAACGAGCAAAATCAAGCACAGTTGATGTGTAATGTGAAGATTGTGAAGGATTTTCCAAACCGGGCAAAAATTGAATAAAACGACAGGGCCGGTAGTGTCGAAAATGTCAAAAATGGGGATTTTCCCAAAACTTGCTAAAAGTGGCCGGGGGGCGGGATGAGTGAAAAACGAGCAAAATCAAGCACAGTTTGGGCGTTTTGTGAAAATTGTGAAGGATTTTCCAAAGTGGGCAAAAATTTTAAAAGGTGACAGGGCCGGTAGTGTCGAAAAAGTCAAAAATGGGGATTTTCCCAAAACCTGCTAAAAGTGGCCGGGGGGCGGGATGAGTGAGCAAAATCAAGCACAGTTGATGTGTAATGTGAAAATTGTGAAGGATTTTCCAAAACGGGCAAAAATTGAATAAAACGACAGCGCCGGTAGTGTCGAAAATGTCAAAAATGGGGATTTTCCCAAAACCTGCTAAAAGTGGCCGGGGGGCGGGATGAGTGAGCAAAATCAAGCACAGTTGATGTGTAATGTGAAAATTGTGAAGTATTTTCCAAAACGGGCAAAAATTGAATAAAACGACAGGGCCGGTAGTGTCGAAAATGTCAAAAATGGGGATTTTCCCAAAACTTGCTAAAAGTGGCCGGGGGGCGGGATGAGTGAAAAACGAGCAAAATCAAGCACAGTTGGGGTGTTTTGTGAAAATTGTGAAGGATTTTCCAAAGTGGGCAAAAATGTTAAAAGGCCACAGGGACGGTAGTGTCGAAAAAGTCAAAAATGGGGATTTTCCCAAAACCTGCTAAAAGTGGCCGGGGGGCGGGATGAGTGAAAAACGAGCAAAATCAAGCACAGTTGGGGTGTTTTGTGAAAATTGTGAAGGATTTTCCAAAGTGGGCAAAAATGTTAAAAGGCCACAGGGACGGTAGTGTCGAAAAAGTCAAAAATGGGGATTTTCCCAAAACTTGCTAAAAGTGGCCGGGGGGCGGGATGAGTGAAAAATGAGCAAAATCAAGCACAGTTGGGGCGTTTTGTGAAAATTGTGAAGGATTCTCCAAAGTGGGCAAAAATGTTAAATGAGGACAGGGCCGGTAGTGTCGAAAAAGTCAAAAATGGGGATTTTCCAAAAACTTGCTAAAAGTGGCCGGGGGGCGGGATGAGTGAAAAACGAGCAAAATCAAGCACATTTGGGGCGTTTTGTGAAAATTGTGAAGGATTTTCCAAAGTGGGCAAAATTTCAAAAAAACGACAGGTCTGGTAGTGTCGAAAAAGTCAAAAATGGGGATTTTCCTAAATCTTGCTAAAAGGGGCCAGCGGGTCGGGCTGAGTGAGAAAGGAGCAAAATCAAGCACAGTTGGCGTATTTTGTGAAAATTGTGAAGGATTTTCCAAAGTGGGCAAAAATTTTAAAAGTCGACAGGGCCGGTGGTGTCGAAAAAGTCAAAAATGGGGATTTTCCCAAAACTTGCTAAAAATGGCCGGGGGGTGGGATGAGTGAAAAACGAGCAAAATCAAGCACAGTTGGGGCGTTTTGTGAAAATTGTGAAGGATTTTCCAAAGTGGGCAAAAATTTTAAAAGGCGACAGGGCCGGTGGTGTCGAAAAAGTCAAAAATTTGGATTTCCCTAAACTTGCTAAAAGTGGCCGGGGGGCGGGATGAGTGAAAAACGAGCAAAATCAAACACAGTTGGGGCGTTTTGTGAAAATTGTGAAGGATTTTCCAAAGTGGGCAAAAATCTTAAAAGGCAACAGGGCCGGTAGTGTCGAAAAAGTCAAAAATGCGGATTTTCCCAAACCTTGCTAATAGGGCCGGGGGGCGGGCTCAGTGAAAAACGAGCAAAATCAAGCACATTTGGGGCGTTTTGTGAAAATTGTGAAGGATTTTCCAAAGTGGGCAAAATTTCAAAAAAACGACAGGTCTGGTAGTGTCGAAAAAGTCAAAAATGGGGATTTTCCTAAATATTGCTAAAAGGGGCCAGGGGGTTGGGCTGAGTGAGAAAGGAGCAAAATCAAGCACAGTTGGCGTATTTTGTGAAAATTGTGAAGGATTTTCCAAAGTGGGCAAAAATTTTAAAAGTCGACAGGGCCGGTAGTGTCGAAAAAGTCAAAAATGGGGATTTTCCCAAAACTTGCTAAAAATGGCCGGGGGGTGGGATGAGTGAAAAACGAGCAAAATCAAGCACAGTTGGGGCGTTTTGTGAAAATTGTGAAGGATTTTCCAAAGTTGGCAAAAATTTAAAAAAAACGACAGGCCCGTTAGTGTCGAAAAAGTCAAAAATGGGGATTTTTCCAAACCTTGCTAAAAGGGGCCAGGGGGGCGGGATGAGTGAGAAAGGAGCAAAATCAAGCACAGTTTGGTTATTTTATGAAAATTGTGAAGGATTTTCCAAAGTGGGCAAAAATTTTAGCAGGCCACAGAGCCGGTAGTGTCGAAAAAGTCAAAAATGGGGATTTTCCCAAAACTTGCTAAAAGTGGCCGGAAGGCGGGATGAGTGAGCAAAATCAAGCACAGTTGATGTATAATGTGAAAATTGTGAAGGATTTTCCAAACCAGGCAAAAATTGAAAAAAATGACAGGGCCGGTAGTGTCGAAAACGTCAAAAATGGGAATTTTCCCAAACCTTGCTAAAAGGGGCCGGGGGGCGGCCTCAGTGAAAAACGAGCAAAATCAAGCACATTTGGGGCGTTTTGTGAAAATTTTGAAGGATTTTCCAAAGTGGGCAAAAATGTTAAAAAACGATAGGGCCGGTAGTGTCGAAAAAGTCAAAAATGGGGATTTTCCCAAAACTTGCTAAAAGTGGCCGGGGGGCGGGATGAGTGAAAAACGAGCAAAATCAAGCACAGTTGGGGTGTTTTGTGAAAATTGTGAAGGATTTTCCAAAGTGGGCACAAATTTAAAAAGGCCACAGGGACGGTAGTGTCGAAAAAGTCAAAAATGGGGATTTTCCCAAAACTTGCTAAAAGTGGCCGGGGGGCGGGATAAGTGAAAAATGAGCAAAATCAAGCGAAAGTTGGGGCGTTTTGTGAAAATTGTGAAGGATTTTCCAAAGTGGGCAAAAATGTTAAAAGGCGACAGGGCCGGTAGTGTCGAAAAAGTCAAAAATGGGGATTTTCCCAAAACTTGCTAAAAATGGCCGGGGGGTGGAATGAGTGAAAAACGAGCAAAATCAAGCACAGTTGGGGCGTTTTGTGAAAATTGTGAAGGATTTTCCAAAGTTGGCAAAAATTTAAAAAAAACGACAGGCCCGTTAGTGTCGAAAAAGTCAAAAATGGGGATTTTTCCAAACCTTGCTAAAAGGGGCCAGGGGGGCGGGATGAGTGAGAAAGGAGCAAAATAAAGCACAGTTTGGGTATTTTATGAAAATTGTGAAGGATTTTCCAAAGTGGGCAAAAATTTTAAAAGGCCACAGGGCCGGTAGTGTCGAAAAAGTCAAAAATGGGGATTTTCCCAAAACTTGCTAAAAGTGGCCGGGGGGCGGGATGAGTGAAAAACGAGCAAAATCAAGCACAGTTTGGGCGTTTTGTGAAAATTGTGAAGGATTTTCCAAAGTTGGCAAAAATTTAAAAAAAACGACAGGCCCGTTAGTGTCGAAAAAGTCAAAAATGGGGATTTTCCCAAAACCTGCTAAAAGTGGCCGGGGGGCGGGATGAGTGAGCAAAATCAAGCACAGTTGATGTGTAATGTGAAAATTGTGAAGGATTTTCCAAAACGGGCAAAAATTGAATAAAACGACAGGGCCGGTAGTGTCGAAAAAGTCAAAAATGGGGATTTTCCCAAAACTTGCTAAAAGTGGCCGGGGGGCGGGATGAGTGAAAAACGAGCAAAATCAAGCACAGTTGGGGTGTTTTGTGAAAATTGTGAAGGATTTTCCAAAGTGGGCAAAAATGTTAAAAGGCCACAGGGACGGTAGTGTCGAAAAAGTCAAAAATGGGGATTTTCCCAAAACTTGCTAAAAGTGGCCGGGGGGCGGGATGAGTGAAAAATGAGCAAAATCAAGCACAGTTGGGGCGTTTTGTGAAGGATTTTCCAAAACGGGCAAAAATTGAATAAAACGACAGGGCCGGTAGTGTCGAAAATGTCAAAAATGGGGATTTTCCCAAAACTTGCTAAAAGTGGCCGGGGGGCGGGATGAGTGAAAAACGAGCAAAATCAAGCACAGTTGGGGTGTTTTGTGAAAATTGTTAAGGATTTTCCAAAGTGGGCAAAAATGTTAAAAGGCCACAGGGACGGTAGTGTCGAAAAAGTCAAAAATGGGGATTTTCCCAAAACTTGCTAAAAGTGGCCGGAAGGCGGGATGAGTGAGCAAAATCAAGCACAGTTGATGTATAATGTGAAAATTGTGAAGGATTTTCCAAACCAGGCAAAAATTGAAAAAAATGACAGGGCAGGTAGTGTCGAAAACGTCAAAAATGGGAATTTTCCCAAACCTTGCTAAAAGGGGCTGGGGGGCGGCCTCAGTGAAAAACGAGCAAAATCAAGCACATTTGGGGCGTTTTGTGAAAATTTTGAAGGATTTTCCAAAGTGGGCAAAAATGTTAAAAAACGATAGGGCCGGTAGTGTCGAAAAAGTCAAAAATGGGGATTTTCCCAAAACTTGCTAAAAGTGGCCGGGGGGCGGGATGAGTGAAAAACGAGCAAAATCATGCACAGTTGGGGTGTTTTGTGAAAATTGTGAAGGATTTTCCAAAGTGGGCACAAATTTAAAAAGGCCACAGGGACGGTAGTGTCGAAAAAGTCAAAAATGGGGATTTTCCCAAAACTTGCTAAAAGTGGCCGGGGGGCGGGATAAGTGAAAAATGAGCAAAATCAAGCGAAAGTTGGGGCGTTTTGTGAAAATTGTGAAGGATTTTCCAAAGTGGGCAAAAATGTTAAAAGGCGACAGGGCCGGTAGTGTCGAAAAAGTCAAAAATGGGGATTTTCCCAAAACTTGCTAAAAATGGCCGGGGGGTGGAATGAGTGAAAAACGAGCAAAATCAAGCACAGTTGGGGCGTTTTGTGAAAATTGTGAAGGATTTTCCAAAGTTGGCAAAAATTTAAAAAAAACGACAGGCCCGTTAGTGTCGAAAAAGTCAAAAATGGGGATTTTTCCAAACCTTGCTAAAAGGGGCCAGGGGGGCGGGATGAGTGAGAAAGGAGCAAAATAAAGCACAGTTTGGGTATTTTATGAAAATTGTGAAGGATTTTCCAAAGTGGGCAAAAATTTTAAAAGGCCACAGGGCCGGTAGTGTCGAAAAAGTCAAAAATGGGGATTTTCCCAAAACTTGCTAAAAGTGGCCGGGGGGCGGGATGAGTGAAAAACGAGCAAAATCAAGCACAGTTTGGGCGTTTTGTGAAAATTGTGAAGGATTTTCCAAAGTTGGCAAAAATTTAAAAAAAACGACAGGCCCGTTAGTGTCGAAAAAGTCAAAAATGGGGATTTTCCCAAAACCTGCTAAAAGTGGCCGGGGGGCGGGATGAGTGAGCATAATCAAGCACAGTTGATGTGTAATGTGAAAATTGTGAAGGATTTTCCAAAACGGGCAAAATTTGAATAAAACGACAGGGCCGGTAGTGTCGAAAATGTCAAAAATGGGGATTTTCCCAAAACTTGCTAAAAGTGGCCGGGGGGCGGGATGAGTGAAAAACGAGCAAAATCAAGCACAGTTGGGGTGTTTTGTGAAAATTGTGAAGGATTTTCCAAAGTGGGCAAAAATGTTAAAAGGCCACAGGGACGGTAGTGTCGAAAAAGTCAAAAATGGGGATTTTCCCAAAACTTGCTAAAAGTGGCCGGGGGGCGGGATGAGTGAAAAATGAGCAAAATCAAGCACAGTTGGGGCGTTTTGTGAAAATTGTGAAGGATTTTCCAAAGTGGGCAAAAATGTTAAATGAGGACAGGGCCGGTAGTGTCGAAAAAGTCAAAAATGGGGATTTTCCAAAAACTTGCTAAAAGTGGCCGGGGGGCGGGATGAGTGAAAAACGAGCAAAATCAAGCACAGTTTGGGCGTTTTGTGAAAATTGTGAAGGATTTTCCAAAGTGGGCAAAAATTTTAAAAGGTGACAGGGCCGGTAAGTGTCGAAAAAGTCATAAATGGGGATTTTCCCAAAACCTGCTAAAAGTGGCCGGGGGGCGGGATGAGTGAGCAAAATCTAGCACAGTTGATGTGTAATGTGAAAATTGTGAAGGATTTTCCAAACCGGGCAAAAATTGAATAAAACGACAGGGCCGGTAGTGTCGAAAATGTCAAAAATGGGGATTTTCCCAAAACTTGCTAAAAGTGGCCGGGGGACAGGCTGAGTAAAAAACGAGCAAAATCAAGCACAGTTGGGGCGTTTTGTGAAAATTGTGAAGGATTTTCCAAAGTGGGCAAAAATGTTCAAAAACGATAGGGCCGGTAGTGTCGAAAAAGTCAAAAATGGGGATATTCCCAAAATTTGCTAAAAGTGGCCGGGGGGCGGGATGAGTGAAAAACGAGCAAAATCAAGCACAGTTGGGGCGTTTTGTGAAAATTGTGAAGGATTTTCCAAAGTGGGCAAAAATGTTAAAAGGCGACAGGGCCGGTAGTGTCGAAAAAGTCAAAAATGGGGATTTTCCCAAAACCTGCTAAAAGTGGCCGGGGGGCGGGATGAGTGAGCAAAATCAAGCACAGTTGATGTGTAATGTTAAAATTGTGTAGGATTTTCCAAACCAGGCAAAATTTGAAAAAAACGACAGGTCCGGTAGTGTCGAAAAAGTCAAAAATGGGAATTTTCCCAAACCTTGCTAAAAGGGGCTGGGGGGCGGCCTCAGTAAAAAACGAGCAAAATCAAGCACATTTGGGGCGTTTTGTGAAAATTTTGAAGGATTTTCCAAAGTGGGCAAAAATGTTAAAAAACGATAGGGCCGGTAGTGTCGAAAAAGTCAAAAATGGGGATTTTCCCAAAACTTGCTAAAAGTGGCCGGGGGGCGGGATGAGTGAAAAACGAGCAAAATCAAGCACAGTTGGGGTGTTTTGTGAAAATTGTGAAGGATTTTCCAAAGTGGGCACAAATTTAAAAAGGCCACAGGGACGGTAGTGTCGAAAAAGTCAAAAATGGGGATTTTCCCAAAACTTGCTAAAAGTGGCCGGGGGGCGGGATAAGTGAAAAATGAGCAAAATCAAGCGAAAGTTGGGGCGTTTTGTGAAAATTGTGAAGGATTTTCCAAAGTGGGCAAAAATGTTAAAAGGCGACAGGGCCGGTAGTGTCGAAAAAGTCAAAAATGGGGATTTTCCCAAAACTTGCTAAAAATGGCCGGGGGGTGGAATGAGTGAAAAACGAGCAAAATCAAGCACAGTTGGGGCGTTTTGTGAAAATTGTGAAGGATTTTCCAAAGTTGGCAAAAATTTAAAAAAAACGACAGGCCCGTTAGTGTCGAAAAAGTCAAAAATGGGGATTTTTCCAAACCTTGCTAAAATGGGCCAGGGGGGCGGGATGAGTGAGAAAGGAGCAAAATAAAGCACAGTTTGGGTATTTTATGAAAATTGTGAAGGATTTTCCAAAGTGGGCAAAAATTTTAAAAGGCCACAGGGCCGGTAGTGTCGAAAAAGTCAAAAATGGGGATTTTCCCAAAACTTGCTAAAAGTGGCCGGGGGGCGGGATGAGTGAAAAACGAGCAAAATCAAGCACAGTTTGGGCGTTTTGTGAAAATTGTGAAGGATTTTCCAAAGTTGGCAAAAATATAAAAAAAACGACAGGCCCGTTAGTGTCGAAAAAGTCAAAAATGGGGATTTTCCCAAAACCTGCTAAAAGTGGCCGGGGGGCGGGATGAGTGAGCATAATCAAGCACAGTTGATGTGTAATGTGAAAATTGTGAAGGATTTTCCAAAACGGGCAAAAATTGAATAAAACGACAGGGCCGGTAGTGTCGAAAAAGTCAAAAATGGGGATTTTCCCAAAACCTGCTGAAAGTGGCCGGGGGGCGGGATGAGTGAGCAAAATCAAGCACAGTTGATGTGTAATGTGAAAATTGTGAAGGATTTTCCAAAACGGGCAAAATTTGAATAAAACGACAGGGCCGGTAGTGTCGAAAATGTCAAAAATGGGGATTTTCCCAAAACTTGCTAAAAGTGGCCGGGGGGCGGGATGAGTGAAAAACGAGCAAAATCAAGCACAGTTGGGGTGTTTTGTGAAAATTGTGAAGGATTTTCCAAAGTGGGCAAAAATGTTAAAAGGCCACAGGGACGGTAGTGTCGAAAAAGTCAAAAATGGGGATTTTCCCAAAACTTGCTAAAAGTGGCCGGGGGGCGGGATGAGTGAAAAATGAGCAAAATCAAGCACAGTTGGGGCGTTTTGTGAAAATTGTGAAGGATTTTCCAAAACGGGCAAAAATTGAATAAAACGACAGGGCCGGTAGTGTCGAAAATGTCAAAAATGGGGATTTTCCCAAAACTTGCTAAAAGTGGCCGGGGGGCGGGATGAGTGAAAAACGAGCTAAATCAAGCACAGTTGGGGTGTTTTGTGAAAATTGTGAAGGATTTTCCAAAGTGGGCAAAAATGTTAAAAGGCCACAGGGACGGTAGTGTCGAAAAAGTCAAAAATGGGGATTTTCCCAAAACTTGCTAAAAATGACCGGGGGGTGGGATGAGTGAAAAACGAGCAAAATCAAGCACAGTTGGGGCGTTTTGTGAAAATTGTGAAGGATTTTCCAAAGTTGGCAAAAATTTAAAAAAAACGACAGGCCCGTTAGTGTCGAAAAAGTCAAAAATGGGGATTTTCCCAAAACTTGCTAAAAGTGGCCGGGGGGCGGGATGAGTGAAAAATGAGCAAAATCAAGCACAGTTTGGGCGTTTTGTGAAAATTGTGAAGGATTTTCCAAAGTTGGCAAAAATTTAAAAAAAACGACAGGCCCGTTAGTGTCGAAAAAGTCAAAAATGGGGATTTTCCCAAAACCTGCTAAAAGTGGCCGGGGGGCGGGATGAGTGAGCATAATCAAGCACAGTTGATGTGTAATGTGAAAATTGTGAAGGATTTTCCAAAACGGGCAAAAATTGAATAAAACGACAGGGCCGGTAGTGTCGAAAAAGTCAAAAATGGGGATTTTCCCAAAACCTGCTAAAAGTGGCCGGGGGGCGGGATGAGTGAGCAAAATCAAGCACAGTTGATGTGTAATGTGAAAATTGTGAAGGATTTTCCAAAACGGGCAAAATTTGAATAAAACGACAGGGCCGGTAGTGTCGAAAATGTCAAAAATGGGGATTTTCCCAAAACTTGCTAAAAGTGGCCGGGGGGCGGGATGAGTGAAAAACGAGCAAAATCAAGCACAGTTGGGGTGTTTTGTGAAAATTGTGAAGGATTTTCCAAAGTGGGCAAAAATGTTAAAAGGCCACAGGGACGGTAGTGTCGAAAAAGTCAAAAATGGGGATTTTCCCAAAACTTGCTAAAAGTGGCCGGGGGGCGGGATGAGTGAAAAATGAGCAAAATCAAGCACAGTTGGGGCGTTTTGTGAAGGATTTTCCAAAACGGGCAAAAATTGAATAAAACGACAGGGCCGGTAGTGTCGAAAATGTCAAAAATGGGGATTTTCCCAAAACTTGCTAAAAGTGGCCGGGGGGCGGGATGAGTGAAAAACGAGCAAAATCAAGCACAGTTGGGGTGTTTTGTGAAAATTGTTAAGGATTTTCCAAAGTGGGCAAAAATGTTAAAAGGCCACAGGGACGGTAGTGTCGAAAAAGTCAAAAATGGGGATTTTCCCAAAACTTGCTAAAAGTGGCCGGGGGGCGGGATGAGTGAAAAATGAGCAAAATCAAGCACAGTTGGGGCGTTTTGTGAAAATTGTGAAGGATTTTCCAAAGTGGGCAAAAATGTTAAATGAGGACAGGGCCGGTAGTGTCGAAAAAGTCAAAAATGGGGATTTTCCAAAAACTTGCTAAAAGTGGCCGGGGGGCGGGATGAGTGAAAAACGAGCAAAATCAAGCACAGTTTGGGCGTTTTGTGAAAATTGTGAAGGATTTTCCAAAGTGGGCAAAAATTTTAAAAGGTGACAGGGCCGGTAAGTGTCGAAAAAGTCATAAATGGGGATTTTCCCAAAACCTGCTAAAAGTGGCCGGGGGGCGGGATGAGTGAGCAAAATCTAGCACAGTTGATGTGTAATGTGAAAATTGTGAAGGATTTTCCAAACCGGGCAAAAATTGAATAAAACGACAGGGCCGGTAGTGTCGAAAATGTCAAAAATGGGGATTTTCCCAAAACTTGCTAAAAGTGGCCGGGGGACAGGCTGAGTAAAAAACGAGCAAAATCAAGCACAGTTGGGGCGTTTTGTGAAAATTGTGAAGGATTTTCCAAAGTGGGCAAAAATGTTCAAAAACGATAGGGCCGGTAGTGTCGAAAAAGTCAAAAATGGGGATATTCCCAAAATTTGCTAAAAGTGGCCGGGGGGCGGGATGAGTGAAAAACGAGCAAAATCAAGCACAGTTGGGGCGTTTTGTGAAAATTGTGAAGGATTTTCCAAAGTGGGCAAAAATGTTAAAAGGCGACAGGGCCGGTAGTGTCGAAAAAGTCAAAAATGGGGATTTTCCCAAAACCTGCTAAAAGTGGCCGGGGGGCGGGATGAGTGAGCAAAATCAAGCACAGTTGATGTGTAATGTTAAAATTGTGTAGGATTTTCCAAACCAGGCAAAATTTGAAAAAAACGACAGGTCCGGTAGTGTCGAAAAAGTCAAAAATGGGAATTTTCCCAAACCTTGCTAAAAGGGGCTGGGGGGCGGCCTCAGTGAAAAACGAGCAAAATCAAGCACATTTGGGGCGTTTTGTGAAAATTTTGAAGGATTTTCCAAAGTGGGCAAAAATGTTAAAAAACGATAGGGCCGGTAGTGTCGAAAAAGTCAAAAATGGGGATTTTCCCAAAACTTGCTAAAAGTGGCCGGGGGGCGGGATGAGTGAAAAACGAGCAAAATCAAGCACAGTTGGGGTGTTTTGTGAAAATTGTGAAGGATTTTCCAAAGTGGGCACAAATTTAAAAAGGCCACAGGGACGGTAGTGTCGAAAAAGTCAAAAATGGGGATTTTCCCAAAACTTGCTAAAAGTGGCCGGGGGGCGGGATAAGTGAAAAATGAGCAAAATCAAGCGAAAGTTGGGGCGTTTTGTGAAAATTGTGAAGGATTTTCCAAAGTGGGCAAAAATGTTAAAAGGCGACAGGGCCGGTAGTGTCGAAAAAGTCAAAAATGGGGATTTTCCCAAAACTTGCTAAAAATGGCCGGGGGGTGGAATGAGTGAAAAACGAGCAAAATCAAGCACAGTTGGGGCGTTTTGTGAAAATTGTGAAGGATTTTCCAAAGTTGGCAAAAATTTAAAAAAAACGACAGGCCCGTTAGTGTCGAAAAAGTCAAAAATGGGGATTTTTCCAAACCTTGCTAAAAGGGGCCAGGGGGGCGGGATGAGTGAGAAAGGAGCAAAATAAAGCACAGTTTGGGTATTTTATGAAAATTGTGAAGGATTTTCCAAAGTGGGCAAAAATTTTAAAAGGCCACAGGGCCGGTAGTGTCGAAAAAGTCAAAAATGGGGATTTTCCCAAAACTTGCTAAAAGTGGCCGGGGGGCGGGATGAGTGAAAAACGAGCAAAATCAAGCACAGTTTGGGCGTTTTGTGAAAATTGTGAAGGATTTTCCAAAGTTGGCAAAAATTTAAAAAAAACGACAGGCCCGTTAGTGTCGAAAAAGTCAAAAATGGGGATTTTCCCAAAACCTGCTAAAAGTGGCCGGGGGGCGGGATGAGTGAGCATAATCAAGCACAGTTGATGTGTAATGTGAAAATTGTGAAGGATTTTCCAAAACGGGCAAAAATTGAATAAAACGACAGGGCCGGTAGTGTCGAAAAAGTCAAAAATGGGGATTTTCCCAAAACCTGCTAAAAGTGGCCGGGGGGCGGGATGAGTGAGCAAAATCAAGCACAGTTGATGTGTAATGTGAAAATTGTGAAGGATTTTCCAAAACGGGCAAAATTTGAATAAAACGACAGGGCCGGTAGTGTCGAAAATGTCAAAAATGGGGATTTTCCCAAAACTTGCTAAAAGTGGCCGGGGGGCGGGATGAGTGAAAAACGAGCAAAATCAAGCACAGTTGGGGTGTTTTGTGAAAATTGTGAAGGATTTTCCAAAGTGGGCAAAAATGTTAAAAGGCCACAGGGACGGTAGTGTCGAAAAAGTCAAAAATGGGGATTTTCCCAAAACTTGCTAAAAGTGGCCGGGGGGCGGGATGAGTGAAAAATGAGCAAAATCAAGCACAGTTGGGGCGTTTTGTGAAAATTGTGAAGGATTTTCCAAAACGGGCAAAAATTGAATAAAACGACAGGGCCGGTAGTGTCGAAAATGTCAAAAATGGGGATTTTCCCAAAACCTGCTAAAAGTGGCCGGGGGGCGGGATGAGTGAGCAAAATCAAGCACAGTTGATATGTAATGTGAAAATTGTGAAGGATTTTCCAAAGTGGGCAAAAATTGAATAAAACGACAGGGCCGGTAGTGTCGAAAATGTCAAAAATGGGGATTTTCCCAAAACTTGCTAAAAGTGGCCGGGGGGCGGGATGAGTGAAAAACGAGCTAAATCAAGCACAGTTGGGGTGTTTTGTGAAAATTGTGAAGGATTTTCCAAAGTGGGCAAAAATGTTAAAAGGCCACAGGGACGGTAGTGTCGAAAAAGTCAAAAATGGGGATTTTCCCAAAACTTGCTAAAAATGACCGGGGGGTGGGATGAGTGAAAAACGAGCAAAATCAAGCACAGTTGGGGCGTTTTGTGAAAATTGTGAAGGATTTTCCAAAGTTGGCAAAAATTTAAAAAAAACGACAGGCCCGTTAGTGTCGAAAAAGTCAAAAATGGGGATTTTCCCAAAACTTGCTAAAAGTGGCCGGGGGGCGGGATGAGTGAAAAATGAGCAAAATCAAGCACAGTTGGGGCGTTTTGTGAAAATTGTGAAGGATTTTCCAAAACGGGCAAAAATTGAATAAAACGACAGGGCCGGTAGTGTCGAAAATGTCAAAAATGGGGATTTTCCCAAAACTTGCTAAAAGTGGCCGGGGGGCGGGATGAGTGAAAAACGAGCAAAATCAAGCACAGTTGGGGTGTTTTGTGAAAATTGTGAAGGATTTTCCAAAGTGGGCAAAAATGTTAAAAGGCCACAGGGACGGTAGTGTCGAAAAAGTCAAAAATGGGGATTTTCCCAAAACTTGCTAATAGTGGCCGGGGGACGGGATGAGTGAAAAATGAGCAAAATCAAGCACAGTTGGGGCGTTTTGTGAAAATTGTGAAGGATTTTCCAAAGTGGGCAAAAATGTTAAAAGGTGACAGGGCCGGTAGTGTCGAAAAAGTCAAAAATGGGGATTTTCCCAAAACCTGCTAAAAGTGGCCGGGGGGCGGGATGAGTGAGCAAAATCAAGCACAGTTGATGTGTAATGTGAAAATTGTGAAGGATTTTCCAAAGTGGGCAAAAATTGAATAAAACGACAGGGCCGGTAGTGTCGAAAATGTCAAAAATGGGGATTTTCCCAAAACTTGCTAAAAATGACCGGGGGGTGGGATGAGTGAAAAACGAGCAAAATCAAGCACAGTTGGGGCGTTTTGTGAAAATTGTGAAGGATTTTCCAAAGTTGGCAAAAATTTAAAAAAAAACGACAGGCCCGTTAGTGTCGAAAAAGTCAAAAATGGGGATTTTCCCAAAACTTGCTAAAAGTGGCCGGGGGGCGGGATGAGTGAAAAATGAGCAAAATCAAGCACAGTTGGGGCGTTTTGTGAAAATTGTGAAGGATTTTCCAAAACGGGCAAAAATTGAATAAAACGACAGGGCCGGTAGTGTCGAAAATGTCAAAAATGGGGATTTTCCCAAAACTTGCTAAAAGTGGCCGGGGGGCGGGATGAGTGAAAAACGAGCAAAATCAAGCACAGTTGGGGTGTTTTGTGAAAATTGTGAAGGATTTTCCAAAGTGGGCAAAAATGTTAAAAGGCCACAGGGACGGTAGTGTCGAAAAAGTCAAAAATGGGGATTTTCCCAAAACTTGCTAAAAGTGGCCGGGGGGTGGAATGAGTGAAAAACGAGCAAAATCAAGCACAGTTGGGGCGTTTTGTGAAAATTGTGAAGGATTTTCCAAAGTTGGCAAAAATTAAAAAAAAACGACAGGCCCGTTAGTGTCGAAAAAGTCAAAAATGGGGATTTTTCCAAACCTTGCTAAAAGGGGCCAGGGGGGCGGGATGAGTGAAAAACGAGCAAAATCAAGCACAGTTGGGGTGTTTTGTGAAAATTGTGAAGGATTTTCCAAAGTGGGCACAAATTTAAAAAGGCCACAGGGACGGTAGTGTCGAAAAAGTCAAAAATGGGGATTTTCCCAAAACTTGCTAAAAGTGGCCGGGGGGCGGGATAAGTGAAGAATGAGCAAAATCAAGTGAAAGTTGGGGCGTTTTGTGAAAATTGTGAAGGATTTTCCAAAGTGGGCAAAAATGTTAAAAGGCGACAGGGCCGGTAGTGTCGAAAAAGTCAAAAATGGGGATTTTCCCAAAACTTGCTAAAAATGGCCGGGGGGTGGAATGAGTGAAAAACGAGCAAAATCAAGCACAGTTGGGGCGTTTTGTGAAAATTGTGAAGGATTTTCCAAAGTTGGCAAAAATTTTAAAAAAACGACAGGGCCGTTAAGGGTCGAAAAAGTCAAAAATGGGGATTTTTCCAAACCTTGCTAAAAGGGGCCAGGGGGGCGGGATGAGTGAGAAAGGAGCAAAATAAAGCACAGTTTGGGTATTTTATGAAAATTGTGAAGGATTTTCCAAAGTGGGCAAAAATTTTAAAAGGCCACAGGGCCGGTAGTGTCGAAAAAGTCAAAAATGGGGAATTTCCCAAAACTTGCTAAAAGTGGCCGGGGGGCGGGATGAGTGAAAAACGAGCAAAATCAAGCACAGTTTGGGCGTTTTGTGAAAATTGTGAAGGATTTTCCAAAGTTGGCAAAAATTTAAAAAAAACGACAGGCCCGTTAGTGTCGAAAAAGTCAAAAATGGGGATTTTCCCAAAACCTGCTAAAAGTGGCCGGGGGGCGGGATGAGTGAGCAAAATCAAGCACAGTTGATGTGTAATGTGAAAATTGTGAAGGATTTTCCAAAACGGGCAAAATTTGAATAAAACGACAGGGCCGGTAGTGTCGAAAATGTCAAAAATGGGGATTTTCCCAAAACTTGCTAAAAGTGGCCGGGGGGCGGGATGAGTGAAAAACGAGCAAAATCAAGCACAGTTGGGGTGTTTTGTGAAAATTGTGAAGGATTTTCCAAAGTGGGCAAAAATGTTAAAAGGCCACAGGGACGGTAGTGTCGAAAAAGTCAAAAATGGGGATTTTCCCAAAACTTGCTAAAAGTGGCCGGGGGGCGGGATGAGTGAAAAATGAGCAAAATCAAGCACAGTTGGGGCGTTTTGTGAAGGATTTTCCAAAACGGGCAAAAATTGAATAAAACGACAGGGCCGGTAGTGTCGAAAATGTCAAAAATGGGGATTTTCCCAAAACTTGCTAAAAGTGGCCGGGGGGCGGGATGAGTGAAAAACGAGCAACATCAAGCACAGTTGGGGTGTTTTGTGAAAATTGTTAAGGATTTTCCAAAGTGGGCAAAAATGTTAAAACGCCACAGGGACGGTAGTGTCGAAAAAGTCAAAAATGGGGATTTTCCCAAAACTTGCTAAAAGTGGCCGGGGGGCGGGATGAGTGAAAAATGAGCAAAATCAAGCACAGTTGGGGCGTTTTGTGAAAATTGTGAAGGATTTTCCAAAGTGGGCAAAAATGTTAAATGAGGACAGGGCCGGTAGTGTCGAAAAAGTCAAAAATGGGGATTTTCCAAAAACTTGCTAAAAGTGGCCGGGGGGCGGGATGAGTGAAAAACGAGCAAAATCAATCACAGTTTGGGCGTTTTGTGAAAATTGTGAAGGATTTTCCAAAGTGGGCAAAAATTTTAAAAGGTGACAGGGCCGGTAAGTGTCGAAAAAGTCATAAATGGGGATTTTCCCAAAACCTGCTAAAAGTGGCCGGGGGGCGGGATGAGTGAGCAAAATCTAGCACAGTTGATGTGTAATGTGAAAATTGTGAAGGATTTTCCAAACCGGGCAAAAATTGAATAAAACGACAGGGCCGGTAGTGTCGAAAATGTCAAAAATGGGGATTTTCCCAAAACTTGCTAAAAGTGGCCGGGGGACAGGCTGAGTAAAAAACGAGCAAAATCAAGCACAGTTGGGGCGTTTTGTGAAAATTGTGAAGGATTTTCCAAAGTGGGCAAAAATGTTCAAAAACGATAGGGCCGGTAGTGTCGAAAAAGTCAAAAATGGGGATATTCCCAAAATTTGCTAAAAGTGGCCGGGGGGCGGGATGAGTGAAAAACGAGCAAAATCAAGCACAGTTGGGGCGTTTTGTGAAAATTGTGAAGGATTTTCCAAAGTGGGCAAAAATGTTAAAAGGCGACAGGGCCGGTAGTGTCGAAAAAGTAAAAAATGGGGATTTTCCCAAAACCTGCTAAAAGTGGCCGGGGGGCGGGATGAGTGAGCAAAATCAAGCACAGTTGATGTGTAATGTGAAAATTGTGAAGGATTTTCCAAACCGGGCAAAAATTGAATAAAACGACAGGGCCGGTAGTGTCGAAAATGTCAAAAATGGGGATTTTCCCAAAACTTGCTAAAAGTGGCCGGGGGGCGGGATGAGTGAGCAAAATCAAGCACAGTTGATGTGTAATGTGAAAATTGTGAAGGATTTTCCAAACCGGGCAAAAATTGAATAAAACGACAGGGCCGGTAGTGTCGAAAATGTCAAAAATGGGGATTTTCCCAAAACTTGCTAAAAGTGGCCGGGGGACAGGCTGAGTGAAAAACGAGCAAAATCAAGCACAGTTGGGGCGTTTTGTGAAAATTGTGAAGGATTTTCCAAAGTGGGCAAAAATGTTAAAAGGCCACAGGGCCGGTAGTGTCGAAAAAGTCAAAAATGGGGATTTTCCCAAAACCTGCTAAAAGTGGCCGGGGGGCGGGATGAGTGAGCAAAATCAAGCACAGTTGATGTGTAATGTGAAAATTGTGAAGGATTTTCCAAAACGGGCAAAAATTGAATAAAACGACAGGGCCGGTAGTGTCGAAAATGTCAAAAATGGGGATTTTCCCAAAACTTGCTAAAAGTGGCCGGGGGGCGGGATGAGTGAAAAACGAGCAAAATCAAGCACAGTTGGGGCGTTTTGTGAAAATTGTGAAGGATTTTCCAAAGTGGGCAAAAATGTTAAAAGGCCACAGGGACGGTAGTGTCGAAAAAGTCAAAAATGGGGATTTTCCCAAAACTTGCTAAAAGTGGCCGGGGGGCGGGATGAGTGAAAAATGAGCAAAATCAAGCACAGTTGGGGCGTTTTGTGAAAATTGTGAAGGATTTTCCAAAACGGGCAAAAATTGAATAAAACGACAGGGCCGGTAGTGTCGAAAATGTCAAAAATGGGGATTTTCCCAAAACCTGCTAAAAGTGGCCGGGAGGCGGGATGAGTGAGCAAAATCAAGCACAGTTGATATGTAATGTGAAAATTGTGAAGGATTTTCCAAAGTGGGCAAAAATTGAATAAAACGACAGGGCCGGTAGTGTCGAAAATGTCAAAAATGGGGATTTTCCCAAAACTTGCTAAAAGTGGCCGGGGGGCGGGATGAGTGAAAAACGAGCTAAATCAAGCACAGTTGGGGTGTTTTGTGAAAATTGTGAAGGATTTTCCAAAGTTGGCAAAAATTTAAAAAAAACGACAGGCCCGTTAGTGTCGAAAAAGTCAAAAATGGGGATTTTCCCAAAACTTGCTAAAAGTGGCCGGGGGGCGGGATGAGTGAAAAATGAGCAAAATCAAGCACAGTTGGGGCGTTTTGTGAAAATTGTGAAGGATTTTCCAAAACGGGCAAAAATTGAATAAAACGACAGGGCCGGTAGTGTCGAAAATGTCAAAAATGGGGATTTTCCCAAAACTTGCTAAAAGTGGCCGGGGGGCGGGATGAGTGAAAAACGAGCAAAATCAAGCACAGTTGGGGTGTTTTGTGAAAATTGTGAAGGATTTTCCAAAGTGGGCAAAAATGTTAAAAGGCCACAGGGACGGTAGTGTCGAAAAAGTCAAAAATGGGAATTTTCCCAAAACTTGCTAATAGTGGCCGGGGGACGGGATGAGTGAAAAATGAGCAAAATCAAGCACAGTTGGGGCGTTTTGTGAAAATTGTGAAGGATTTTCCAAAGTGGGCAAAAATGTTAAAAGGTGACAGGGCCGGTAGTGTCGAAAAAGTCAAAAATGGGGATTTTCCCAAAACCTGCTAAAAGTGGCCGGGGGGCGGGATGAGTGAGCAAAATCAAGCACAGTTGATGTGTAATGTGAAAATTGTGAAGGATTTTCCAAAGTGGGCAAAAATTGAATAAAACGACAGGGCCGGTAGTGTCGAAAATGTCAAAAATGGGGATTTTCCCAAAACTTGCTAAAAATGACCGGGGGGTGGGATGAGTGAAAAACGAGCAAAATCAAGCACAGTTGGGGCGTTTTGTGAAAATTGTGAAGGATTTTCCAAAGTTGGCAAAAATTTTAAAAAAAACGACAGGCCCGTTAGTGTCGAAAAAGTCAAAAATGGGGATTTTCCCAAAACTTGCTAAAAGTGGCCGGGGGGCGGGATGAGTGAAAAATGAGCAAAATCAAGCACAGTTGGGGCGTTTTGTGAAAATTGTGAAGGATTTTCCAAAACGGGCAAAAATTGAATAAAACGACAGGGCCGGTAGTGTCGAAAATGTCAAAAATGGGGATTTTCCCAAAACTTGCTAAAAGTGGCCGGGGGGCGGGATGAGTGAAAAACGAGCAAAATCAAGCACAGTTGGGGTGTTTTGTGAAAATTGTGAAGGATTTTCCAAAGTGGGCAAAAATGTTAAAAGGCCACAGGGACGGTAGTGTCGAAAAAGTCAAAAATGGGGATTTTCCCAAAACTTGCTAAAAGTGACCGGGGGGGCGGGATGAGTGAAAAATGAGCAAAATCAAGCACAGTTGGGGCGTTTTGTGAAAATTGTGAAGGATTTTCCAAAGTGGGCAAAAATGTTAAATGAGGACAGGGCCGGTAGTGTCGAAAAAGTCAAAAATGGGGATTTTCCAAAAACTTGCTAAAAGTGGCCGGGGGGCGGGATGAGTGAAAAACGAGCAAAATCAAGCACAGTTTGGGCGTTTTGTGAAAATTGTGAAGGATTTTCCAAAGTGGGCAAAAATTTTAAAAGGTGACAGGGCCGGTAAGTGTCGAAAAAGTCAAAAATGGAGATTTTCCATAAACCTGCTAAAAGTGGCCGGGGGGCGGGATGAGTGAGCAAAATCAAGCACAGTTGATGTGTAATGTGAAAATTGTGAAGGATTTTCCAAACCGGGCAAAAATTGAATAAAACGACAGGGCCGGTAGTGTCGAAAATGTCAAAAATGGGGATTTTCCCAAAACTTGCTAAAAGTGGCCGGGGGACAGGCTGAGTAAAAAACGAGCAAAATCAAGCACAGTTGGGGCGTTTTGTGAAAATTGTGAAGGATTTTCCAAAGTGGGCAAAAATGTTCAAAAACGATAGGGCCGGTAGTGTCGAAAAAGTCAAAAATGGGGATATTCCCAAAATTTGCTAAAAGTGGCCGGGGGGCGGGATGAGTGAAAAACGAGCAAAGTCAAGCACAGTTGGGGCGTTTTGTGAAAATTGTGAAGGATTTTCCAAAGTGGGCAAAAATGTTAAAAGGCGACAGGGCCGGTAGTGTCGAAAAAGTCAAAAATGGGGATTTTCCCAAAACCTGCTAAAAGTGGCGGGGGGGCGGGATGAGTGAGCAAAATCAAGTACAGTTGATGTGTAATGTGAAAATTGTGTAGGATTTTCCAAACCAGGCAAAATTTGAAAAGAACGACAGGTCCGGTAGTGTCGAAAAAGTCAAAAATGGGGATTTTCCCAAACCTTGCTAAAAGGGGCCAGGGGGGCGGGATGAGTGATAAAGGAGCAAAATCAAGCACAGTTTGGGTATTTTGTGAAAATTGTGAAGGATTTTCCAAAGTGGGCAAAATTTTAAAAAGGCCACAGGGCCGGTAGTGTCGAAAAAGTCAAAAATGGGGATTTTCCCAAAACTTGCTAAAAGTGGCCGGGGGGCGGGATGAGTGAGCAAAATCAAGCACAATTGATGTGTAATGTGAAAATTATGAAGGATTTTCCAAACCGGGCAAAAATTGAATAAAACGACAGGGCCGGTAGTGTCGAAAATGTCAAAAATGGGGATTTTCCCAAAACTTGCTAAAAGTGGCCGGGGGACAGGCTGAGTAAAAAACGAGCAAAATCAAGCACAGTTGGGGCGTTTTGTGAAAATTGTGAAGGATTTTCCAAAGTGGGCAAAAATGTTAAAAGGCCACAGGGCCGGTAGTGTCGAAAAAGTCAAAAATGGGGATTTTCCCAAAACCTGCTAAAAGTGGCCGGGGGGCGGGATGAGTGAGCAAAATCAAGCACAGTCGATGTGTAATGTGAAAATTGTGAAGGATTTTCCAAACCGGGCAAAAATTGAATAAAACGACAGGGCCGGTAGTGTCGAAAATGTCAAAAATGGGGATTTTCCCAAAACTTGCTAAAAGTGGCCGGGGGACAGGCTGAGTGAAAAACGAGCAAAATCAAGCACATTTGGGGCGTTTTGTGAAAATTGTGAAGGATTTTCCAAAGTGGGCAAAATTTCAAAAAAAACGACAGGTCTGGTAGTGTTGAAAAAGTAAAAAATGGGGATTTTCCGAAATCTTGCTAAAAGGGGCCAGGGGGGCGGGCTGTGTGAGACAGGAGCAAAATCAAGCACAGTTGGCGTATTTTGTGAAAATTGTGAAGGATTTTCCAAAGTGGGCAAAAATTTTAAAAGTCGACAGGGCCGGTAGTGTCGAAAAAGTCAAAAATGGGGATTTTCCCAAAACTTGCTAAAAGTGGCCGGGGGGCGGGATGAGTGAAAAACGAGCAAAATCAAGCAAAGTTGGGGCGTTTTGTGAAAATTGTGAAGGATTTTCCAAAGTGGGCAAAAATGTTAAAAGGCGACAGGGCCGGTAGTGTCGAAAAAGTCAAAAATGGGGATTTTCCCAAAACCTACTAAAAGTGGCCGGGGGGCGGGATGAGTGAGCAAAATCAAGCACAGTTGATGTGTAATGTGAAAATTGTGAAGGATTTTCCAAACCAGGCAAAATTTGAAAAAAACGACAAGTCCGGTAGTGTCGAAAAAGTCAAAAATGGGGATTTTCCCAAACCTTGCTAAAAGGGGCCAGGGGAGCGGTCTGAGTGAAACACGAGCAAAATCAAGCACAGTTGGGGTGTTTTGTGAAAATTGTGAAGGATTTTCCAAAGTGGGCAAAAATTTTAAAAGGCGACAGGGCCGGTAGTGTCGAAAAAGTCAAAAATTTGGATTTCCCAAAACTTGCTAAAAGTGGCCGGGGGGCGGGATGAGTGAAAAACGAGCAAAATCAAACACAGTTGGGGCGTTTTGTGAAAATTGTGAAGGATTTTCCAAAGTTGGCAAAAATCTTAAAAGGCAACAGGGCCGGTAGTGTCGAAAAAGTCAAAAATGCGGATTTTCCCAAACCTTGCTAAAAGGGGCCGGGGGGCGGGCTCAGTGAAAAACGAGCAAAATCAAGCACATTTGGGGCGTTTTGTGAAAATTGTGAAGGATTTTCCAAAGTGGGCAAAATTTCAAAAAAACGACAGGTCTGGTAGTGTCGAAAAAGTCAAAAATGGGGATTTTCCTATATCTTGCTAAAAGGGGCCAGGGGGTCGGGCTGAGTGAGAAAGGAGCAAAATCAAGCACAGTTGGCGTATTTTGTGAAAATTGTGAAGGATTTTCCAAAGTGGGCAAAAATTTTAAAAGTCGACAGGGCCGGTAGTGTCGAAAAAGTCAAAAATGGGGATTTTCCCAAAACTTGCTAAAAATGGCCGGGGGGTGGGATGAGTGAAAAACGAGCAAAATCAAGCACAGTTGGGGCGTTTTGTGAAAATTGTGAAAGATTTTCCAAAGTGGGCAAAAAATTTAAAAGGCGACAGGGCCGGTAGTGTCGAAAAAGTCAAAAATTTGGATTTCCCTAAACTTGCTAAAAGTGGCCGGGGGGCGGGATGAGTGAAAAACGAGCAAAATCAAACACAGTTGGGGCGTTTTGTGAAAATTGTGAAGGATTTTCCAAAGTGGGCAAAAATCTTAAAAGGCAACAGGGCCGGTAGTGTCGAAAAAGTCAAAAATGCGGATTTTCCCAAACCTTGCTAAAAGGGGCCGGGGGGCGGGCTCAGTGAAAAACGAGCAAAATCAAGCACATTTGGGGCGTTTTGTGAAAATTGTGAAGGATTTTCCAAAGTGGGCAAAATTTCAAAAAAACGACAGGTCTGGTAGTGTCGAAAAAGTCAAAAATGGGGATTTTCCTAAATATTGCTAAAAGGGGCCAGGGGGTCGGGCTGAGTGAGAAAGGAGCAAAATCAAGCACAGTTGGCGTATTTTGTGAAAATTGTGAAAGATTTTCCAAAGTGGGCAAAAATTTTAAAAGTCGACAGGGCCGGTAGTGTCGAAAACGTCAAAAATGGGGATTTTCCCAAAACTTGCTAAAAATGGCCGGGGGGTGGGATGAGTGAAAAACGAGCAAAATCAAGCACAGTTGGGGCGTTTTGTGAAAATTGTGAAGGATTTTCCAAAGTGGGCAAAATTTCAAAAAAACGACAGGTCTGGTAGTGTCGAAAAAGTCAAAAATGGGGATTTTTCCAAACCTTGCTAAAAGGGGCCAGGGGGGCGGGATGAGTGAGAAAGGAGCAAAATCAAGCACAGTTTGGGTATTTTATGAAAATTGTGAAGGATTTTCCAAAGTGGGCAAAAATTTTAAAAGGTGACAGGGCCGGTAGTGTCGAAAAAGTCAAAAATGGGGATTTTCCCAAAACTTGCTAAAAGTGGCCGGAAGGCGGGATGAGTGAGCAAAATCAAGCACAGTTGATGTATAATGTGAAAATTGTGAAGGATTTTCCAAACCAGGCAAAAATTGAAAAAAAACGACAGGGCCGGTAGTGTCGAAAACGTCAAAAATGGGAATTTTCCCAAACCTTGCTAAAAGGGGCTGGGGGGCGGCCTCAGTGAAAAACGAGCAAAATCAAGCACATTTGGGGCGTTTTGTGAAAATTTTGAAGGATTTTCCAAAGTGGGCAAAAATGTTAAAAAACGATAGGGCCGGTAGTGTCGAAAAAGTCAAAAATGGGGATTTTCCCAAAACTTGCTAAAAGTGGCCGGGGGGCGGGATGAGTGAAAAACGAAAAAAATCAAGCACAGTTGGGGTGTTTTGTGAAAATTGTGAAGGATTTTCCAAAGTGGGCACAAATTTAAAAAGGCCACAGGGACGGTAGTGTCGAAAAAGTCAAAAATGGGGAATTTTCCCAAAACTTGCTAAAAGTGGCCGGGGGGCGGGATAAGTGAAAAATGAGCAAAATCAAGCAAAAGTTGGGGCGTTTTGTGAAAATTGTGAAGGATTTTCCAAAGTGGGCAAAAATGTTAAAAGGCGACAGGTCCGGTAGTGTCGAAAAAGTCAAAAATGGGGATTTTCCCAAAACTTGCTAAAAATGGCCGGGGGGTGGAATATGTGAAAAACGAGCAAAATCAAGCACAGTTGGGGCGTTTTGTGAAAATTGTGAAGGATTTTCCAAAGTGGGCAAAAATTTTAAAAAAACGTCAGGCCCGTTAGTGTCGAAAAAGTCAAAAATGGGGATTTTTCCAAACCTTGCTAAAAGGGGCCAGGGGGGCGGGATGAGTGAGAAAGGAGCAAAATCAAGCACAGTTTGGGTATTTTATGAAAATTGTGAAGGATTTTCCAAAGTGGGCAAAAATTTTAAAAGGCCACAGGGCCGGTAGTGTCGAAAAAGTCAAAAATGGGGATTTTCCCAAAACTTGCTAAAAGTGGCCCGGGGGGCGGGATGAGTGAGCAAAATCAAGCACAGTTGATGTGTAATGTGAAAATTGTGAAGGATTTTCCAAACCGGGCAAAAATTGAATAAAACGACAGGGCCGGTAGTGTCGAAAATGTCAAAAATGGGGATTTTCCCAAAACTTGCTAAAAGTGGCCGGGGGGCGGGATGAGTGAAAAACGAGCAAAATCAAGCACAGTTTGGGCGTTTTGTGAAAATTGTGAAGGATTTTCCAAAGTGGGCAAAAATTTTAAAAGGTGACAGGGCCGGTAGTGTCGAAAAAGTCAAAAATGGGGATTTTCCCAAAACCTGCTAAAAGTGGCCGGGGGGCGGGATGAGTGAGCAAAATCAAGCACAGTTGATGTGTAATGTGAAAATTGTGAAGGATTTTCCAAAGTGGGCAAAAATGTTAAAAGGTGACAGGGCCGGTAGTGTCGAAAAAGTCAAAAATGGGGATTTTCCAAAAACTTGCTAAAAGTGGCCGGGGGGCGGGATGAGTGAAAAATGAGCAAAATCAAGCACAGTTTGGGCGTTTTGTGAAAATTGTGAAGGATTTTCCAAAGTGGGCAAAAATTTTAACAGGTGACAGGGCCGGTAAGTGTCGAAAAAGTCAAAAATGGGGATTTTCCCAAAACCTGCTAAAAGTGGCCGGGGGGCGGGATGAGTAAGCAAAATCAAGCACAGTTGATGTGTAATGTGAAAATTGTGAAGGATTTTCCAAACCGGGCAAAAATTGAATAAAACGACAGGGCCGGTAGTGTCGAAAATGTCAAAAATGGGGATTTTCCCAAAACTTGCTAAAAGTGGCCGGGGGACAGGCTGAGTGAAAAACGAGCAAAGTCAAGCACAGTTGGGGCGTTTTGTGAAAATTGTGAAGGATTTTCCAAAGTGGGCAAAAATGTTAAAAGGCGACAGGGCCGGTAGTGTCGAAAAAGTCAAAAATGGGGATTTTCCCAAAACCTGCTAAAAGTGGCCGGGGGGCAGGATGAGTGAGCAAAATCAAGCACAGTTGATGTGTAATGTGAAAATTGTGTAGGATTTTCCAAACCAGGCAAAATTTGAAAAAAACGACAGGTCCGGTAGTGTCGAAAAAGTCAAAAATGGGGATTTTCCCAAACCTTGCTAAAAGGGGCCAGGGGGGCGGGATGAGTGAGAAAGGAGCAAAATCAAGCACAGTTTGGGTATTTTGTGAAAATTGTGAAGGATTTTCCAAAGTGGGCAAACATTTTAAAAGGCCACAGGGCCGGTAGTGTCGAAAAAGTCAAAAATAGGGATTTTCCCAAAACCTGCTAAAAGTGGCCGGGGGGGCGGGATGAGTGAGCAAAATCAAGCACAGTTGATGTGTAATGTGAAAATTGTGAAGGATTTTCCAAAACGGGCAAAAATTGAATAAAACGACAGGGCCGGTAGTGTCGAAAATGTCAAAAATGGGGATTTTCCCAAAACTTGCTAAAAGTGGCCGGGGGGCGGGATGAGTGAAAAACGAGCAAAATCAAGCACAGTTTGGGTATTTTGTGAAAATTGTGAAGGATTTTCCAAAGTGGGCAAAAATGTTAAAAGGCCACAGGGACGGTAGTGTCGAAAAAGTCAAAAATGGGGATTTTCCCAAAACCTGCTAAAAGTGGCCGGGGGGCGGGATGAGTGAAAAATGAGCAAAATCAAGCACAGTTGGGGCGTTTTGTGAAAATTGTGAAGGATTTTCCAAAGTGGGCAAAAATGTTAAAAGGACACAGGGCCGGTAGTGTCGAAAAAGTCAAAAATGGGGATTTTCCCAAAACTTGCTAAAAATGACCGGGGGGTGGGATGAGTGAAAAACGAGCAAAATCAAGCACAGTTGGGGCGTTTTGTGAAAATTGTGAAGGATTTTCCAAAGTTGGCAAAAATTAAAAAAAAACGACAGGCCCGTTAGTGTCGAAAAAGTCAAAAATGGGGATTTTCCCAAAACTTGCTAAAAGTGGCCGGGGGGCGGGATGAGTGAAAAATGAGCAAAATCAAGCACAGTTGGGGCGTTTTGTGAAAATTGTGAAGGATTTTCCAAAACGGGCAAAAATTGAATAAAACGACAGGGCCGGTAGTGTCGAAAATGTCAAAAATGGGGATTTTCCCAAAACCTGCTAAAAGTGGCCGGGGGGCGGGATGAGTGAGCAAAATCAAGCACAGTTGATATGTAATGTCAAAATTGTGAAGGATTTTCCAAAGTGGGCAAAAATTGAATAAAACGACAGGGCCGGTAGTGTCGAAAATGTCAAAAATGGGGATTTTCCCAAAACTTGCTAAAAGTGGCCGGGGGGTGGGATGAGTGAAAGACGAGCAAAATCAAGCACAGTTGGGGCGTTTTGTGAAAATTGTGAAGGATTTTCCAAAGTGGGCAAAAATTTAAAAAAAACGACAGGCCCGTTAGTGTCGAAAAATTCAAAAATGGGGATTTTCCCAAAACTTGCTAAAAGTGGCCGGGGGGCGCGATGAGTGAAAAATGAGCAAAATCAAGCATAGTTGGGGCGTTTTGTGAAAATTGTGAAGGATTTTCCAAAACGGGCAAAAATTGAATAAAACGACAGGGCCGGTAGTGTCGAAAATGTCAAAAATGGGGATTTTCCCAAAACTTGCTAAAAGTGGCCGGGGGGCGGGATGAGTGAAAAACGAGCAAAATCAAGCACAGTTGGGGTGTTTTGTGAAAATTGTGAAGGATTTTCGAAAGTGGGCAAAAATGTTAAAAGGCCACAGGGACGGTAGTGTCGAAAAAGTCAAAAATGGGGATTTTCCCAAAACTTGCTAATAGTGGCCGGGGGACGGGATGAGTGAAAAATGAGCAAAATCAAGCACAGTTGGGGCGTTTTGTGAAAATTGTGAAGGATTTTCCAAAGTGGGCAAAAATGTTAAAAGGTGACAGGGCCGGTAGTGTCGAAAAAGTCAAAAATGGGGATTTTCCCAAAACCTGCTAAAAGTGGCCGGGGGGCGGGATGAGTGAGCAAAATCAAGCACAGTTAATGTGTAATGTGAAAATTGTGAAGGATTTTCCAAAGTGGGCAAAAATTGAATAAAATGACAGGGCCGGTAGTGTCGAAAATGTCAAAAATGGGGATTTTCCCAAAACTTGCTAAAAATGACCGGGGGGTGGGATGAGTGAAAAACGAGCAAAATCAAGCACAGTTGGGGCGTTTTGTGAAAATTGTGAAGGATTTTCCAAAGTTGGCAAAAATTTAAAAAAAAACGACAGGCCCGTTAGTGTCGAAAAAGTCAAAAATGGGGATTTTCCCAAAACTTGCTAAAAGTGGCCGGGGGGCGGGATGAGTGAAAAACGAGCAAAATCAAGCACAGTTGGGGTGTTTTGTGAAAATTGTGAAGGATTTTCCAAAGTGGGCAAAAATGTTAAAAGGCCACAGGGACGGTAGTGTCGAAAAAGTCAAAAATGGGGATTTTCCCAAAACTTGCTAAAAGTGGCCGGGGGGCGGGATGAGTGAAAAATGAGCAAAATCAAGCATAGTTGGGGCGTTTTGTGAAAATTGTGAAGGATTTTCCAAAGTGGGCAAAAATGTTAAAAGGCGACAGGGCCGGTAGTGTCGAAAAAGTCAAAAATGGGGATTTTCCCAAAACTTGCTAAAAATGACCGGGGGGTGGGATGAGTGAAAAACGAGCAAAATCAAGCACAGTTGGGGCGTTTTGTGAAAATTGTGAAGGATTTTCCAAAGTTGGCAAAAATTTAAAAAAAAACGACAGGCCCGTTAGTGTCGAGAAAGTCAAAAATGGGGATTTTCCCAAAACTTGCTAAAAGTGGCCGGGGGGCGGGATGAGTGAAAAATGAGCAAAATCAAGCACAGTTGGGGTGTTTTGTGAAAACTGTGAAGGATTTTCCAAAACGGGCAAAAATTGAATAAAACGACAGGGACGGTAGTGTCGAAAAAGTCAAAAATGGGGATTTTCCCAAAACTTGCTAAAAGTGGCCGGGGGGCGGGATGAGTGAAAAACGAGCAAAATCAAGCACAGTTGGGGCGTTTTGTGAAAATTGTGAAGGATTTTCCAAAGTGGGCAAAAATGTTAAATGAGGACAGGGCCGGTAAGTGTCGAAAAAGTCAAAAATGGGGATTTTCCCAAAACCTGCTAAAAGTGGCCGGGGGGCGGGATGAGTGAGCAAAATCAAGCACAGTTGATGTGTAATGTGAAAATTGTGAAGGATTTTCCAAACCGGGCAAAAATTGAATAAAACGACAGGGCCGGTAGTGTCGAAAATGTCAAAAATGGGGATTTTCCCAAAATTTGCTAAAAGTGGCCGGGGGGCGGGATGAGTGAAAAACGAGCAAAATCAAGCACAGTTGGGGCGTTTTGTGAAAATTGTGAAGGATTTTCCAAAATGGGCAAAAATGTTAAAAGGCGACAGGGCCGGTAGTGTCGAAAAAGTCAAAAATGGGGATTTTCCCAAAACCTGCTAAAAGTGGCCGGGGGGCGGGATGAGTGAGCAAAATCAAGCACAGTTGATGTGTAATGTGAAAATTGTGTAGGATTTTCCAAACCAGGCAAAATTTGAAAAAAACGACAGGTCCGGTAGTGTCGAAAAAGTCAAAAATGGGGATTTTCCCAAACCTTGCTAAAAGGGGCCAGGGCGGCGGGATGAGTGAGAAAGGAGCAAAATCAAGCACAGTTTGGGTATTTTGTGAAAATTGTGAAGGATTTTCCAAAGTGGGCAAACATTTTAAAAGGCCACAGGGCCGGTAGTGTCGAAAAAGTCAAAAATGGGGATTTTCCCAAAACTTGCTAAAAGTGGCCGGGGGGCGGGATGAGTGAGCAAAATCAAGCACAGTTGATGTGTAATGTGAAAATTGTGAAGGATTTTCCAAACCGGGCAAAAATTGAATAAAACGACAGGGCTGGTAGTGTCGAAAATGTCAAAAATGGGGATTTTCCCAAAACTTGCTAAAAGTGGCCGGGGGACAGGCTGAGTGAAAAACGAGCAAAATCAAGCACAGTTGGGGCGTTTTGTGAAAATTGTGAAGGATCTTCCAAAGTGGGCAAAAATGTTAAAAGGCCACAGGGCCGGTAGTGTCGAAAAAGTCAAAAATGGGGATTTTCCCAAAACTTGCTAAAAGTGGCCGGGGGACAGGCTGAGTGAAAAACAAGCAAAATCAAGCACAGTTGGGGCGTTTTGTGAAAATTGTGAAGGATTTTCCAAAGTGGGCAAAAATGTTAAAAGGCCACAGGGCCGGTAGTGTCGAAAAAGTCAAAAATGGGGATTTTCCCAAAACCTGCTAAAAGTGGCCGGGGGGCGGGATGAGTGAGCAAAATCAAGCACAGTTGATGTGTAATGTGAAAATTGTGAAGGATTTTCCAAAGTGGGCAAAAATTGAATAAAACGACAGGGCCGGTAGTGTCGAAAATGTCAAAAATGGGGATTTTCCCAAAACTTGCTAAAAGTGGCCGGGGGGCGGGATGAGTGAAAAACGAGCAAAATCAAGCACAGTTGGGGTGTTTTGTGAAAATTGTGAAGGATTTTCCAAAGTGGGCAAAAATGTTAAAAGGCCACAGGGACGGTAGTGTCGAAAAAGTCAAAAATGGGGATTTTCCCAAAACTTGCTAAAAATGACCGGGGGGTGGGATGAGTGAAAAACGAGCAAAATCAAGCACAGTTGGGGCGTTTTGTGAAAATTGTGAAGGATTTTCCAAAGTTGGCAAAAATTTTAAAAAAACGACAGGCCCGTTAGTGTCGAAAAAGTCAAAAATGGGGATTTTCCCAAAACTTGCTAAAAGTGGCCGGGGGGCGGGATGAGTGAAAAATGAGCAAAATCAAGCACTGTTGGGGCGTTTTGTGAAAATTGTGAAGGATTTTCCAAAACGGGCAAAAATTGAATAAAACGACAGGGCCGGTAGTGTCGAAAAAGTCAAAAATGGGGATTTTTCCAAACCTTGCTATAAGGGGCCAGGGGGGCGGGATGAGTGAAAAATGAGCAAAATCAAGCACAGTTGGGGCGTTTTGTGAAAATTGTGAAGGATTTTCCAAAGTGGGCAAAAATGTTAAAAGAGGTCAGGGCCGGTAGTGTCGAAAATGTCAAAAATGGGGATTTTCCCAAAACTTGCTAAAAGTGGCCGGGGGGCGGGATGAATGAAAAACGAGCAAAATCAAGCACAGTTTGGGCGTTTTGTGAAAATTGTGATGGATTTTCTAAACCGGGCAAAAATTTTAAAAGGCCACAGGGCCGGTAGTGTCGAAAAAGTCAAAAATGGGGATTTTCCCAAAACTTGCTAAAAGTGGCCGGGGGGCGGGATGAGTGAGCAAAATCAAGCACAGTTGATGTGTAATGTGAAAATTGTGAAGGATTTTCCAAACCAGGCAAAAATTGAAAAAAACGACAGGGCCGGTAGTGTCGAAAAAGTCAAAAATGGGGATTTTCCCAAAACTTGCTAAAAGTGGCCGGGGAGCGGGATGAATGAAAAATGAGCAAAATCAAGCACAGCTGGGGCGTTTTGTGAAAATTGTGAAGGATTTTCCAAAGTGGGCAAAAATGTTAAAAAACGATAGGGCCGGTTGTGTCGAAAAAGTAAAAATGGGGATATTCCTAAAATTTGCTAAAAGTGGCCGGGGGGCGGGATGAGTGAAAAACGAGCAAAATCAAGAACAGTTGGGGCGTTTTGTGAAAATTGTGAAGGATTTTCCAAAGTGGGCAAAAATGTTAAAAGGCGACAGGGCCGGTAGTGTCGAAAAAGTCAAAAATGGGGATTTTCCCAAAACCTGCTAAAAGTGGCCGGGGGGCGGGATGAGTGAGCAAAATCAAGCACAGTTGATGTGTAATGTGAAAATTGTGTAGGATTTTCCAAACCAGGCAAAATTTGAAAAAAACGACAGGTCCGGTAGTGTCGAAAAAGTCAAAAATGGGGATTTTCCCAAACCTTGCTAAAAGGGGCCAGGGGGGCGGGATGAGTGAGAAAGGAGCAAAATCAAGCACAGTTTGGGTATTTTGTGAAAATTGTGAAGGATTTTCTAAAGTGGGCAAAAATTTTAAAAGGCCACAGGGCCGGTAGTGTCGAAAAAGTCAAAAATGGGGATTTTCCCAAAACTTGCTAAAAGTGGCCGGGGGGCGGGATGAGTGAGCAAAATCAAACACAGTTGATGTGTAATGTGAAAATTGTGAAGGATTTTCCAAACCGGGCAAAAATTGAATAAAACGACAGGGCCGGTAGTGTCGAAAAAGTCAAAAATGGGGATTTTCCCAAAACTTGCTAAAAGTGGCCGGGAGGCGGGATGAGTGAGCAAAATCAAGCACAGTTGATGTTTAATGTGAAAATTGTGAAGGATTTTCCAAACCAGGCAAAAATTGAAAAAAACGACAGGGCCGGTAGTGTCGAAAAAGTCAAAAATGGGGATTTTCCAAAAACTTGCTAAAAGTGGCCGGGGAGCGGGATGAGTGAAAAATGAGCAAAATCAAGCACAGTTGGGGGGTTTTGTGAAAATTATGAAGGATTTTCCAAAGTGGGCAAAAATGTTAAAAGTTGACAGGGCCGGTAGTGTCGAAAAAGTCAAAAATGGGGATTTTCCCAAAACTTGCTAAAAATGGCCGGGGGGTGGGATGAGTGAAAAACGAGTAAAATCAAGCACAGTTGGGGCGTTTTGTGAAAATTGTGAAGGATTTTCCAAAGTGGGCAAAAATGTTAAAAGGCCACAGGGCCGGTAAGTGTCGAAAAAGTCAAAAATGGGGATTTTCCCAAATTCTGCTAAAAGTGGCCGGGGGGCGGGATGAGTGAGCAAAATCAAGCACAGTTGATGTTTAATGTGAAAATTGTGAAGGATTTTCCAAACCGGGCAAAAATTGAATAAAACGACAGGGCCGGTAGTGTCGAAAAAGTCAAAAATGGGGATTTTCCCAAAACTTGCTAAAAGTGGCCGGGGAGCGGGATGAGTGAAAAACGAGCAAAATCAAGCACAGTTGGGGGGTTTTGTGAAAATTGTGAAGGATTTTCCAAAGTGGGCAAAAATGTTAAAAGTTGACAGGGCCGGTAGTGTCGAAAAAGTCAAAAATGGGGATTTTCCCAAAACTTGCTAAAAATGGCCGGGGGGTGGGATGAGTGAAAAACGAGCAAAATCAAGCACAGTTGGGGCGTTTTGTGAAAATTGTGAAGGATTTTCCAAAGTTGGCAAAAATAAAAAAAAAACGACAGGCCCGTTAGGGTCGAAAAAGTCAAAAATGGGGATTTTTCCAAACCTTGCTAAAAGGGGCCAGGGGGGCGGGATGAGTGAGAAAGGAGCAAAATCAAGCACAGTTTGGGTATTTTGTGAAAATTGTGAAGGATTTTCCAAAGTGGGCAAAAATTTGAAAAGGCCACAGGGCCGGTAGTGTCAAAAAAGTCAAAAATGGGGATTTTCCCATAACTTGCTAAAAGTGGCCGGGGGGCGGGATGAGTGAGCAAAATCAAGCACAGTTGATGTGTAATGTGAAAATTGTGAAGGATTTTCCAAACCGGGCAAAAATTGAATAAAACGACAGGGCCGGTAGTGTCGAAAATGTCAAAAATGGGGATTTTCCCAAAACTTGCTAAAAGTGGCCGGGGGACAGGCTGAGTGAAAAACGAGCAAAATCAAGCACAGTTTGGGCGTTTTGTGAAAATTGTGAAGGATTTTCCAAAGTGGGCAAAAATTTTAAAAGGCCACAGGGACGGTAGTATCGAAAAAGTCAAAAATGGGGATTTTCCCAAAACTTGCTAAAAATGGCCGGGGGGTGGGATGAATGAAAAACGAGCAAAATCAAGCACAGTTGGGGCGTTTTGTGAAAATTGTGAAGGATTTTCCAAACCAGGCAAAAATTGAAAAAAACGACAGGGCCGGTAGTGTCGAAAACGTCAAAAATGGGGATTTTCCCAAACCTTGCTAAAAGGGGCCGGGGGGCGGCCTCAATGAAAAACGAGCAAAATCAAGCACATTTGGGGCTTTTTGTGAAAATTTTGAAAGATTTTCCAAAGTGGGCAAAAACGTTAAAAAACGATAGGGCCGGTAGTGTCGAAAAAGTCAAAAATGGGGATTTTCCCAAAACTTGCTAAAAGTGGCCGGGGGGCGGGATGAGTGAAAAACGAGCAAAATCAAGCACAGTTGGGGTGTTTTGTGAAAATTGTGAAGGATTTTCCAAAGTGGGCAAAAATGTAAAAGGCCACAGGGCCGGTAGTGTCGAAAAAGTCAAAAATGGGGATTTTCCCAAAACTTGCTAAAAGTGGCCGGGGAGCGGGATGAGTGAAAAATGAGCAAAATCAAGCACAGTTGGGGCGTTTTGTGAAAATTTTGAAAGATTTTCCAAAGTGGGCAAAAATTTAAAAAAAAAAAGACAGGGCTGGTAGTGTCGAAAATGTCAAAAATGGGGATTTTCCCAAAACTTGATACAAGTGGCCAGGGGGGCGGGCTGAGTGAAAAACGAGCAAAATCAAGCACAGTTGGGGCGTTTTGTGAAAATTGTGAAGGATTTTCCAAAGTGGGCAAGAATTTAGAAAAACGACAGGGCCGTTAACGGTCGAAAAAGTCAAAAATGGCGATTTTCCCAAAACTTGCTAAAAGGGGTCAGGGGGGCGGGCTGTGTGAAAAACGAGAAAAATCAATTACAGTTGGGGCATTTGTGAAAATTGTGAAGGATTTTCCAAAGTGGGCAAAAATTGAAAGAAACGACAGGGCCGTTAAGGGTCGAAAAAGTCAAAAGTGGGGATTTTCCCAAAACTTGCTAAAAGGGGCCAGAGGGGCGGGCTGAGTGAAAAACGAGCAAAATCAAGCACAGTTGGGGCGTTTTGTGAAAATTGTGAAGGATTTTCCAAAGTGGGCAAAAATTGAAAGAAACGACAGGGCCGTTAAGGGTCGAAAAAGTCAAAAATGGGGATTTTCCCAAAACTTGCTAAAAGGGGCCAGGGGGGCGGGCTGAGTGAAAAACGAGCAAAATCAAGCACAGTTGGGGCGTTTTGTGAAAATTGTGAAGGATTTTCCAAAGTTGTCAAAAATTTAAAAAAAACGGCAGGGCCGTTAAGTGTCGAAAAAGTCAAAAATGGGGATTTTCCCAAAACTTGATAAAAGGGGCCAGCGGAGCGGGCTGAGAGAAAAACGAGAAAAATCAAGCACAGTTGGGGCGTTTTGTGAAAATTGTGAAGGATTTTCCAAAGTGGGCAAAAATTTTAAAAAAACGACATGGCCGTTAAGTGTTGAAAAAGTCAAAAATGGGGATTTTCCCAAAACTTGATAAAAGGGGCCAGGGGGGCGGGCTGAGTGAAAAACGAGCAAAATCAAGCACAGTTGGGGCGTTTTGTGAAAATTGTGAAGGATTTTCCAAAGTGGGCAAAAATTTTAAAAAACGACACGGCCGTTAAGTGTCGAAAAAGTCAAAAATGGGGATTTTCCCAAAACTTGCTAAAAGTGGCCGGGGGGCGGGATGAGTGAAAAATGAGCAAAATCAAGCACAGTTGGGGCGTTTTGTGAAAATTGTGAAGGATTTTCCAAAGTTGTCAAAAATTTAAAAAAAACGGCAGGGCCGTTAAGTGTCGAAAAAGTCAAAAATGGGGATTTTCCCAAAACTTGATAAAAGGGGCCAGGGGGGCGGGCTGAGTGAAAAACGAGCAAAATCAAGCACAGTTGGGGCGTTTTGTGAAAATTGTGAAGGATTTTCCAAAGTGGGCAAAAATTTTAAAAGGCCACAGGGACGGTAGTGTCGAAAAAGTCAAAAATGGGGATTTTCCCAAAACTAGCTAAAAATGGCCGGGGGGTGGGATGAATGAAAAACGAGCAAAATCAAGCACAGTTGGGGCGTTTTGTGAAAATTGTGAAGGATTTTCCAAACCAGGCAAAAATTGAAAAAAACGACAGGGCCGGTAGTGTCGAAAACGTCAAAAATGGGGATTTTCCCAAACCTTGCTAAAAGGGGCCGGGGGGCGGCCTCAATGAAAAACGAGCAAAATCAAGCACATTTGGGGCTTTTTGTGAAAATTTTGAAAGATTTTCCAAAGTGGGCAAAAACGTTAAAAAACGATAGGGCCGGTAGTGTCGAAAAAGTCAAAAATGGGGATTTTCCCAAAACTTGCTAAAAGTGGCCGGGGAGCGGGATGAGTGAAAAATGAGCAAAATCAAGCACAGTTGGGGCGTTTTGTGAAAATTTTGAAAGATTTTCCAAAGTGGGCAAAAATTTAAAAAAAAAAAGACAGGGCTGGTAGTGTCGAAAATGTCAAAAATGGGGATTTTCCCAAAACTTGATACAAGTGGCCAGGGGGGCGGGCTGAGTGAAAAACGAGCAAAATCAAGCACAGTTGGGGCGTTTTGTGAAAATTGTGAAGGATTTTCCAAAGTGGGCAAGAATTTAGAAAAACGACAGGGCCGTTAACGGTTGAAAAAGTCAAAAATGGCGATTTTCCCAAAACTTGCTAAAAGGGGTCAGGGGGGCGGGCTGTGTGAAAAACGAGAAAAATCTATTACAGTTGGGGCATTTGTGAAAATTGTGAAGGATTTTCCAAAGTGGGCAAAAATTGAAAGAAACGACAGGGCCGTTAAGGGTCGAAAAAGTCAAAAGTGGGGATTTTCCCAAAACTTGCTAAAAGGGGCCAGAGGGGCGGGCTGAGTGAAAAACGAGCAAAATCAAGCACAGTTGGGGCGTTTTGTGAAAATTGTGAAGGATTTTCCAAAGTTGTCAAAAATTTAAAAAAAACGGCAGGGCCGTTAAGTGTCGAAAAAGTCAAAAATGGGGATTTTCCCAAAACTTGATAAAAGGGGCCAGCGGAGCGGGCTGAGAGAAAAACGAGAAAAATCAAGCACAGTTGGGGCGTTTTGTGAAAATTGTGAAGGATTTTCCAAAGTGGGCAAAAATTTTAAAAAAACGACATGGCCGTTAAGTGTTGAAAAAGTCAAAAATGGGGATTTTCCCAAAACTTGATAAAAGGGGCCAGGGGGGCGGGCTGAGTGAAAAACGAGCAAAATCAAGCACAGTTGGGGCGTTTTGTGAAAATTGTGAAGGATTTTCCAAAGTGGGCAAAAATTTTAAAAAACGACACGGCCGTTAAGTGTCGAAAAAGTCAAAAATGGGGATTTTCCCAAAACTTGCTAAAAGTGGCCGGGGGGCGGGATGAGTGAAAAATGAGCAAAATCAAGCACAGTTGGGGCGTTTTGTGAAAATTGTGAAGGATTTTCCAAAGTTGTCAAAAATTTAAAAAAAACGGCAGGGCCGTTAAGTGTCGAAAAAGTCAAAAATGGGGATTTTCCCAAAACTTGATAAAAGGGGCCAGGGGGGCGGGCTGAGTGAAAAACGAGCAAAATCAAGCACAGTTGGGGCGTTTTGTGAAAATTGTGAAGGATTTTCCAAAGTGGGCAAAAATTTTAAAAGGCCACAGGGACGGTAGTGTCGAAAAAGTCAAAAATGGGGATTTTCCCAAAACTTGCTAAAAATGGCCGGGGGGTGGGATGAATGAAAAACGAGCAAAATCAAGCACAGTTGGGGCGTTTTGTGAAAATTGTGAAGGATTTTCCAAACCAGGCAAAAATTGAAAAAAACGACAGGGCCGGTAGTGTCGAAAACGTCAAAAATGGGGATTTTCCCAAACCTTGCTAAAAGGGGCCGGGGGGCGGCCTCAATGAAAAACGAGCAAAATCAAGCACATTTGGGGCTTTTTGTGAAAATTTTGAAAGATTTTCCAAAGTGGGCAAAAACGTTAAAAAACGATAAGGCCGGTAGTGTCGAAAAAGTCAAAAATGGGGATTTTCCCAAAACTTGCTAAAAGTGGCCGGGGGGCGGGATGAGTGAGCAAAATCAAGCACAGTTGATGTGTAATGTGAAAATTGTGAAGGATTTTCCAAACCAGGCAAAAATTGAAAAAAACGACAGGGCCGGTAGTGTCGAAAAAGTCAAAAATGGGGATTTTCCCAAAACTTGCTAAAAGTGGCCGGGGAGCGGGATGAATGAAAAATGAGCAAAATCAAGCACAGCTGGGGCGTTTTGTGAAAATTGTGAAGGATTTTCCAAAGTGGGCAAAAATGTTAAAAAACGATAGGGCCGGTTGTGTCGAAAAAGTAAAAATGGGGATATTCCTAAAATTTGCTAAAAGTGGCCGGGGGGCGGGATGAGTGAAAAACGAGCAAAATCAAGCACAGTTGGGGCGTTTTGTGAAAATTGTGAAGGATTTTCCAAAGTGGGCAAAAATGTTAAAAGGCGACAGGGCCGGTAGTGTCGAAAAAGTCAAAAATGGGGATTTTCCCAAAACCTGCTAAAAGTGGCCGGGGGGCGGGATGAGTGAGCAAAATCAAGCACAGTTGATGTGTAATGTGAAAATTGTGTAGGATTTTCCAAACCAGGCAAAATTTGAAAAAAACGACAGGTCCGGTAGTGTCGAAAAAGTCAAAAATGGGGATTTTCCCAAACCTTGCTAAAAGGGGCCAGGGGGGCGGGATGAGTGAGAAAGGAGCAAAATCAAGCACAGTTTGGGTATTTTGTGAAAATTGTGAAGGATTTTCCAAAGTGGGCAAAAATTTGAAAAGGCCACAGGGCCGGTAGTGTCGAAAAAGTCAAAAATGGGGATTTTCCCAAAACTTGCTAAAAGTGGCCGGGGGGCGGGATGAGTGAGCAAAATCAAACACAGTTGATGTGTAATGTGAAAATTGTGAAGGATTTTCCAAACCGGGCAAAAATTGAATAAAACGACAGGGCCGGTAGTGTCGAAAAAGTCAAAAATGGGGATTTTCCCAAAACTTGCTAAAAGTGGCCGGGAGGCGGGATGAGTGAGCAAAATCAAGCACAGTTGATGTTTAATGTGAACATTGTGAAGGATTTTCCAAACCAGGCAAAAATTGAAAAAAACGACAGGGCCGGTAGTGTCGAAAAAGTCAAAAATGGGGATTTTCCAAAAACTTGCTAAAAGTGGCCGGGGAGCGGGATGAGTGAAAAATGAGCAAAATCAAGCACAGTTGGGGGGTTTTGTGAAAATTATGAAGGATTTTCCAAAGTGGGCAAAAATGTTAAAAGGCGACAGGGCCGGTAGTGTCGAAAAAGTCAAAAATGGGGATTTTCCCAAAACCTGCTAAAAGTGGCCGGGAGGCGGGATGAGTGAGCAAAATCAAGCACAGTTGATGTGTAATGTGAAAATTGTGAAGGATTTTCCAAACCAGGCAAAAATTGAATAAAACGACAGGGCCGGTAGTGTCGAAAATGTCAAAAATGGGGATTTTCCCAAAACTTGCTAAAAGTGGCCGGGGGACAGGCTGAGTGAAAAACGAGCAAAATCAAGCACAGTTTGGGCGTTTTGTGAAAATTGTGAAGGATTTTCCAAAGTGGGCAAAAATTTTAAAAGGCCACAGGGACGGTAGTGTCGAAAAAGTCAAAAATGGGGATTTTCCCAAACTTGCTAAAAATGGCCGGGGCGTGGGATGAATGAAAAACGAGCAAAATCAAGCACAGTTGGGGCGTTTTGTGAAAATTGTGAAGGATTTTCCAAACCAGGCAAAAATTGAAAAAAACGACAGGGCCGGTATTGTCGAAAACGTCAAAAATGGGGATTTTCCCAAACCTTGCTAAAAGGGGCCCGGGGGCGGCCTCAATGAAAAACGAGCAAAATCAAGCACATTTGGGGCGTTTTGTGAAAATTTTGAAAGATTTTCCAAAGTGGGCAAAAATGTTAAAAAACGATAGGGCCGGTAGTGTCGAAAAAGTCAAAAATGGGGATTTTCCCAAAACTTGCTAAAAGTGGCCGGGAGGCGGGATGAGTGAGCAAAATCAAGCACAGTTGATGTTTAATGTGAACATTGTGAAGGATTTTCCAAACCAGGCAAAAATTGAAAAAAACGACAGGGCCGGTAGTGTCGAAAAAGTCAAAAATGGGGATTTTCCAAAAACTTGCTAAAAGTGGCCGGGGAGCGGGATGAGTGAAAAATGAGCAAAATCAAGCACAGTTGGGGGGTTTTGTGAAAATTATGAAGGATTTTCCAAAGTGGGCAAAAATGTTAAAAGTTGACAGGGCCGTTAGTGTCGAAAAAGTCAAAAATGGGGATTTTTCCAAACCTTGCTAAAAGGGGCCAGGGGGGCGGAATGAGTGAGAAAGGAGCAAAATCAAGCACAGTTTGGGTATTTTGTGAAAATTGTGAAGGATTTTCCAAAGTGGGCAAACATTTGAAAAGGCCACAGGGCCGGTAGTGTCAAAAAAGTCAAAAATGGGGATTTTCCCATAACTTGCTAAAAGTGGCCGGGGGGCGGGATGAGTGAGCAAAATCAAGCACAGTTGATGTGTAATGTGAAAATTGTGAAGGATTTTCCAAACCGGGCAAAAATTGAATAAAACGACAGGGCCGGTAGTGTCGAAAAAGTCAAAAATGGGGATTTTCCCAAAACTTGCTAAAAGTGGCCGGGGAGCGGGATGAGTGAAAAACGAGCAAAATCAAGCACAGTTGGGGGGTTTTGTGAAAATTGTGAAGGATTTTCCAAAGTGGGCAAAAATGTTAAAAGTTGACAGGGCCGGTAGTGTCGAAAAAGTCAAAAATGGGGATTTTCCCAAAACTTGCTAAAAATGGCCGGGGGGTGGGATGAGTGAAAAACGAGCAAAATCAAGCACAGTTGGGGCGTTTTGTGAAAATTGTGAAGGATTTTCCAAAGTTGGCAAAAATAAAAAAAAAACGACAGGCCCGTTAGGGTCGAAAAAGTCAAAAATGGGGATTTTTCCAAACCTTGCTAAAAGGGGCCAGGGGGGCGGGATGAGTGAGAAAGGAGCAAAATCAAGCACAGTTTGGGTATTTTGTGAAAATTGTGAAGGATTTTCCAAAGTGGGCAAAAATTTGAAAAGGCCACAGGGCCGGTAGTGTCAAAAAAGTCAAAAATGGGGATTTTCCCATAACTTGCTAAAAGTGGCCAGGGGGCGGGATGAGTGAGCAAAATCAAGCACAGTTGATGTGTAATGTGAAAATTGTGAAGGATTTTCCAAACCGGGCAAAAATTGAATAAAACGACAGGGCCGGTAGTGTCGAAAATGTCAAAAATGGGGATTTTCCCAAAACTTGCTAAAAGTGGCCGGGGGACAGGCTGAGTGAAAAACGAGCAAAATCAAGCACAGTTTGGGCGTTTTGTGAAAATTGTGAAGGATTTTCCAAAGTGGGCAAAAATTTTAAAAGGCCACAGGGACGGTAGTGTCGAAAAAGTCAAAAATGGGGATTTTCCCAAAACTTGCTAAAAATGGCCGGGGGGTGGGATGAATTAAAAACGAGCAAAATCAAGCACAGTTGGGGCGTTTTGTGAAAATTGTGAAGGATTTTCCAAACCAGGCAAAAATTGAAAAAAACGACAGGGCCGGTAGTGTCGAAAACGTCAAAAATGGGGATTTTCCCAAACCTTGCTAAAAGGGGCCGGGGGGCGGCCTCAATGAAAAACGAGCAAAATCAAGCACATTTGGGGCTTTTTGTGAAAATTTTGAAAGATTTTCCAAAGTGGGCAAAAACGTTAAAAAACGATAGGGCCGGTAGTGTCGAAAAAGTCAAAAATGGGGATTTTCCCAAAACTTGCTAAAAGTGGCCGGGGGGCGGGATGAGTGAAAAACGAGCAAAATCAAGCACAGTTGGGGTGTTTTGTGAAAATTGTGAAGGATTTTCCAAAGTGGGCAAAAATGTAAAAGGCCACAGGGCCGGTAGTGTCGAAAAAGTCAAAAATGGGGATTTTCCCAAAACTTGCTAAAAGTGGCCGGGGAGCGGGATGAGTGAAAAATGAGCAAAATCAAGCACAGTTGGGGCGTTTTGTGAAAATTTTGAAAGATTTTCCAAATTGGGCAAAAATTTAAAAAAAAAAAGACAGGGCTGGTAGTGTCGAAAATGTCAAAAATGGGGATTTTCCCAAAACTTGATACAAGTGGCCAGGGGGGCGGGCTGAGTGAAAAACGAGCAAAATCAAGCACAGTTGGGGCGTTTTGTGAAAATTGTGAAGGATTTTCCAAAGTGGGCAAGAATTTAGAAAAACGACAGGGCCGTTAACGGTCGAAAAAGTCAAAAATGGCGATTTTCCCAAAACTTGCTAAAAGGGGTCAGGGGGGCGGGCTGTGTGAAAAACGAGAAAAATCAATTACAGTTGGGGCATTTGTGAAAATTGTGAAGGATTTTCCAAAGTGGGCAAAAATTGAAAGAAACGACAGGGCCGTTAAGGGTCGAAAAAGTCAAAAGTGGGGATTTTCCCAAAACTTGCTAAAAGGGGCCAGAGGGGCGGGCTGAGTGAAAAACGAGCAAAATCAAGCACAGTTGGGGCGTTTTGTGAAAATTGTGAAGGATTTTCCAAAGTGGGCAAAAATTGAAAGAAACGACAGGGCCGTTAAGGGTCGAAAAAGTCAAAAATGGGGATTTTCCCAAAACTTGCTAAAAGGGGCCAGGGGGGCGGGCTGAGTGAAAAACGAGCAAAATCAAGCACAGTTGGGGCGTTTTGTGAAAATTGTGAAGGATTTTCCAAAGTGGGCAAAAATTTTAAAAGGCCACAGGGACGGTAGTGTCGAAAAAGTCAAAAATGGGGATTTTCCCAAAACTTGCTAAAAATGGCCGGGGGGTGGGATGAATGAAAAACGAGCAAAATCAAGCACAGTTGGGGCGTTTTGTGAAAATTGTGAAGGATTTTCCAAACCAGGCAAAAATTGAAAAAAACGACAGGGCCGGTAGTGTCGAAAACGTCAAAAATGGGGATTTTCCCAAACCTTGCTAAAAGGGGCCGGGGGGCGGCCTCAATGAAAAACGAGCAAAATCAAGCACATTTGGGGCTTTTTGTGAAAATTTTGAAAGATTTTCCAAAGTGGGCAAAAACGTTAAAAAACGATAGGGCCGGTAGTGTCGAAAAAGTCAAAAATGGGGATTTTCCCAAAACTTGCTAAAAGTGGCCGGGGGGCGGGATGAGTGAAAACGAGCAAAATCAAGCACAGTTGGGGTGTTTTGTGAAAATTGTGAAGGATTTTCCAAAGTGGGCAAAAATGTAAAAGGCCACAGGGCCGGTAGTGTCGAAAAAGTCAAAAATGGGGATTTTCCCAAAACTTGCTAAAAGTGGCCGGGGAGCGGGATGAGTGAAAAATGAGCAAAATCAAGCACAGTTGGGGCGTTTTGTGAAAATTTTGAAAGATTTTCCAAAGTGGGCAAAAATTTAAAAAAAAAAAGACAGGGCTGGTAGTGTCGAAAATGTCAAAAATGGGGATTTTCCCAAAACTTGATACAAGTGGCCAGGGGGGCGGGCTGAGTGAAAAACGAGCAAAATCAAGCACAGTTGGGGCGTTTTGTGAAAATTGTGAAGGATTTTCCAAAGTGGGCAAGAATTTAGAAAAACGACAGGGCCGTTAACGGTCGAAAAAGTCAAAAATGGCGATTTTCCCAAAACTTGCTAAAAGGGGTCAGGGGGGCGGGCTGTGTGAAAAACGAGAAAAATCAATTACAGTTGGGGCATTTGTGAAAATTGTGAAGGATTTTCCAAAGTGGGCAAAAATTGAAAGAAACGACAGGGCCGTTAAGGGTCGAAAAAGTCAAAAGTGGGGATTTTCCCAAAACTTGCTAAAAGGGGCCAGAGGGGCGGGCTGAGTGAAAAACGAGCAAAATCAAGCACAGTTGGGGCGTTTTGTGAAAATTGTGAAGGATTTTCCAAAGTGGGCAAAAATTGAAAGAAACGACAGGGCCGTTAAGGGTCGAAAAAGTCAAAAATGGGGATTTTCCCAAAACTTGCTAAAAGGGGCCAGGGGGGCGGGCTGAGTGAAAAACGAGCAAAATCAAGCACAGTTGGGGCGTTTTGTGAAAATTGTGAAGGATTTTCCAAAGTTGTCAAAAATTTAAAAAAAACGGCAGGGCCGTTAAGTGTCGAAAAAGTCAAAAATGGGGATTTTCCCAAAACTTGATAAAAGGGGCCAGCGGAGCGGGCTGAGAGAAAAACGAGAAAAATCAAGCACAGTTGGGGCGTTTTGTGAAAATTGTGAAGGATTTTCCAAAGTGGGCAAAAATTTTAAAAAAACGACATGGCCGTTAAGTGTTGAAAAAGTCAAAAATGGGGATTTTCCCAAAACTTGATAAAAGGGGCCAGGGGGGCGGGCTGAGTGAAAAACGAGCAAAATCAAGCACAGTTGGGGCGTTTTGTGAAAATTGTGAAGGATTTTCCAAAGTGGGCAAAAATGTTAAAAAACGATAAGGCCGGTAGTGTCGAAAAAGTCAAAAATGGGGATATTCCTAAAATTTGCTAAAGTGGCCGGGGGACAGGCTGAGTGAAAAACGAGCAAAATCAAGCACAGTTTGGGCGTTTTGTGAAAATTGTGAAGGATTTTCCAAAGTGGGCAAAAATTTTAAAAGGCCACAGGGACGGTAGTGTCGAAAAAGTCAATAATGGGGATTTTCCCAAAACTTGCTAAAAATGGCCGGGGGGGGTGGGATGAATGAAAAACGAGCAAAATCAAGCACAGTTGGGGCGTTTTGTGAAAATTGTGAAGGATTTTCCAAACCAGGCAAAAATTGAAAAAAAACGACAGGGCCGTTAAGTGTCGAAAAAGTCAAAAATGGGGATTTTCCCAAAACTTGATAAAAGGGGCCAGGGGGGCGGGCTGAGTGAAAAACGAGCAAAATCAAGCACAGTTGGGGCGTTTTGTGAAAATTGTGAAGGATTTTCCAAAGTGGGCAAAAATTTTAAAAAACGACACGGCCGTTAAGTGTCGAAAAAGTCAAAAATGGGGATTTTCCCAAAACTTGCTAAAAGTGGCCGGGGGGCGGGATGAGTGAAAAATGAGCAAAATCAAGCACAGTTGGGGCGTTTTGTGAAAATTGTGAAGGATTTTCCAAAGTTGTCAAAAATTTAAAAAAAACGGCAGGGCCGTTAAGTGTCGAAAAAGTCAAAAATGGGGATTTTCCCAAAACTTGATAAAAGGGGCCAGGGGGGCGGGCTGAGTGAAAAACGAGCAAAATCAAGCACAGTTGGGGCGTTTTGTGAAAATTGTGAAGGATTTTCCAAAGTGGGCAAAAATTTTAAAAAACGACACGGCCGTTAAGTGTCGAAAAAGTCAAAAATGGGGATTTTCCCAAAACTTGCTAAAAGTGGCCGGGGGGCGGGATGAGTGAAAAATGAGCAAAATCAAGCACAGTTGGGGCGTTTTGTGAAAATTGTGAAGGATTTTCCAAAGTTGTCAAAAATTTAAAAAAAACGGCAGGGCCGTTAAGTGTCGAAAAAGTCAAAAATGGGGATTTTCCCAAAACTTGCTAAAAGGGGCCAGGGGGCGGGCTGAGTGAAAAACGAGGAAAATCAAGCACAGTTGGGGCATTTTGTGAAAATTGTGAAGGATTTTCCAAAGTGGGCAAAAATTTTAAAAAACGACAGGGCCGTTAAGTGTCGAAAAAGTCAAAAATGGGGATTTTCCCAAAACTTGATAAAAGGGGTCAGGGGGGCGGGCTGTGTGAAAAACGAGAAAAATCAAGCACAGTTGGGGCATTTGTGAAAATTGTGAAGGATTTTCCAAAGTGGGCAAAAATTGAAAGAAACGACAGGGCCGGTAGTGTCGAAAATGTCAAAAATGGGGATTTTCCCAAAACTTGCTAAAAGTGGCCGGGGGACAGGCTGAGTGAAAAACGAGCAAAATCAAGCACAGTTTGGGCGTTTTGTGAAAATTGTGAAGGATTTTCCAAAGTGGGCAAAAATTTTAAAAGGCCACAGGGACGGTAGTGTCGAAAAAGTCAAAAATGGGGATTTTCCCAAAACTTGCTAAAAGGGGCCAGGGGGCGGGCTGAGTGAAAAACAAGCAAAATCAAGCACAGTTGGGGCGTTTTGTGAAAATTGTGAAGGATTTTCCAAAGTGGGCAAAAATTTTAAAAAACGACATGGCCGTTAAGTGTCGAAAAAGTCAAAAATGGGGATTTTCCCAAAACTTGATAAAAGGGGCCAGGGGGGCGGGCTGAGTGAAAAACGAGCAAAATCAAGCACAGTTGGGGCGTTTTGTGAAAATTGTGAAGGATTTTCCAAACCGGGTTAAAATTGAAAAAAACGACAGGGCCGGTAGTGTCAAAAAAGTCAAAAATGGGGATCTTCCCAAACCTTGCTAAAAGTGGCCACAGGGGGTGGCTGAGTGAAAAAGGAGCAAAATCAAGCACAGTTGGGGCGTTGTGTGAAAATTATGAAGGATTTTCCAAAGTGGGCAAAAATTGAAAATGTTGACTCATTGTGTTCAGAGTGAAATAAGGGCAATGCACAAGCAAGCTACATATAGGGGATCTGTGAGAAGATATCATACGTTTTTTATCGAAAGTGTGGTTCACATGGGGGGATGGACACATTAGCCTGGGAAAGAGCCAGGTTCCCATAACAAACACCTAATTGGTAATTTTGAAGTGTTACACGTTTAGTCTGGAAGGTGTGGTTCGCGTAGGGGGAAAGGCACATAAGCACGGGAAAGAGAGGACACATGGTCAGTCTGAAAGGGGTTCACGTGGGGTGGAGTGTGTGTGTGTGTGTGTGTGCGTGCGTGTGCGTGTATGTGCGTGCGTGCGTGTGTGTGTGTGTGTGTGTGCATGTATGTGTTTGTATGTGTGTGTGTGTGTGTGTGTGTGTGTGTGTGTGTGTGTGTGTGTGTGTGTGTGTGTGTGTGTGCGTGTAGGTGTGTTTATGTGTGCGTGTGGTGGTGGTGGTGGATTTGTGGTTGTGTACTATCTGATGAATGAACACAATCACCCATTCATTTCCTATGGCGGTCATTTTTGACCGGGAACACCACAGGTGTTACAAAGTTGACTAAACAACTCAAAATTCAATGAAAGTAGTGATCAGCAATTGTATATGTTCAAATGCCTAGTGTGGAGGATATCAGAAGCCCTTGAGACAATAAAATGTAAAACACAATATTTATGATTGATCAAAATGGAAATCGGTCAGATTTGACCCGAACACGACAGGAAGGTTAAATCCACAAAAAACCCAGATAATGCAGAATTCACCGCATTGAACTGTTTCTGTTGATAAAACAGCATTTCCAGCAGTTCTGTTAAGAGAATGGCTTACAAATATGTTTTTATGGCTTAAAACGTCTTTTCTCACAAAGATCACACAAAATCACTTATTCTGTCTGGAAATCCACAAAAAACCCAGATAATGCAGAATTCACCACATTGAACTGTTTCTGTTGATAAAACGGCTGTTTTAGCAGCTCTGTTAAGAGAATTGCTTACAAATAGGTTTTTATGGCTTAAAACGTCTTTTCTCACCAAGATCATCCAAATGCACACTGAATCACTTATTCTGTCTATAAATCCACAAAAAACCCAGAAAATGCAGAATTTACCACATTGAACTGTTTCTGTTGATAAAACAGCATTTCCAGCAGTTCTGTTAAGAGAATGGCTTACAAATATGTTTTTATGGCTTAAAACGTCTTTTCTCACCAAGATCAGACAAAATCACTTATCCTGTCTGGAAATCCACAAAAAACCCAGATAATGCAGAATTCACCACATTGAACTGTTTCTGTTTATAAAACGGCTGTTTTAGCAGCTCTGTTAAGAGAATTGCTTACAAATAGGTTTTTATGGCTTAAGACGTCTTTTCTCACCAAGATCATACAAATGCACACTGAATCACTTATTCTGTCTGGAAATCCACAAAAAACCCAGAAAATGCAGAATTTACCACATTGAACTGTTTCTGTTGATAAAACAGCATTTCCAGCAGTTCTGTTAAGAGAATGGCTTACAAATATGTTTTTATGGCTTAAAACGTCTTTTCTCACCAAGATCAGACAAAATCACTTATCCTGTCTGGAAATCCACAAAAAACCCAGATAATGCAGAATTCACCACATTGAACTGTTTCTGTTGATAAAACAGCATTTCCAGCAGTTCTGTTAAGAGAATGGCTTACAAATATGTTTTTATGGCTTAAAACGTCTTTTCTCACAAAGATCACACAAAATCACTTATTCTGTCTGGAAATCCACAAAAAACCCAGATAATGCAGAATTCACCACATTGAACTGTTTCTGTTGATAAAACGGCTGTTTTAGCAGCTCTGTTAAGAAAATTGCTTACAAATAGGTTTTTATGGCTTAAGACGTCTTTTCTCACCAAGATCATCCAAATGCACACTGAATCACTTATTCTGTCTGGAAATCCACAAAAAACCCAGATAATGCAGAATTCACCACATTGAACTGTTTCTGTTGATAAAACGGCTGTTTTAGCAGCTCTGTTAAGAGAATGGCTTACAAATAGGTTTTTATGGCTGCAAAACGTCTTTTCTCACCAAGATCATCCAAATGCACACTGAATCACTTATTCTGTCTGGCAATCCACAAAAAACCCAGAAAATGCAGAATTTACCACATTGAACTGTTTCTGTTGATAAAACAGCACTTCCAGCAGTTCTGTTAAGAGAATGGCTTACAAATATGTTTTTATGGCTTAAAACGTCTTTTCTCACCAAGATCAGACAAAATCACTTATCCTGTCTGGAAATCCACAAAAAACCCAGATAATGCAGAATTCACCGCATTGAACTGTTTCTGTTGATAAAAAAGCATTTCCAGCAGTTCTGTTAAGAGAATGGCTTACAAATATGTTTTTATGGCTTAAAACGTCTTTTCTCACCAAGATCAGACAAAATCACTTATCCTGTCTGGAAATCCACAAAAAACCCAGATAATGCAGAATTCACCGCATTGAACTGTTTCTGTTGATAAAAAAGCATTTCCAGCAGTTCTGTTAAGAGAATGGCTTACAAATATGTTTTTATGGCTTAAAACGTCTTTTCTCACAAAGATCACACAAAATCACTTATTCTGTCTGGAAATCCACAAAAAACCCAGATAATGCAGAATTCACCACATTGAACTGTTTCTGTTTATAAAACGGCTGTTTTAGCAGCTCTGTTAAGAGAATTGCTTACAAATAGGTTTTTATGGCTTAAGACGTCTTTTCTCACCAAGATCATCCAAATGCACACTGAATCACTTATTCTGTCTGGAAATCCACAAAAAACCCAGAAAATGCAGAATTTACCACATTGAACTGTTTCTGTTGATAAAACAGCATTTCCAGCAGTTCTGTTAAGAGAATGGCTTACAAGTATGTTTTTATGGCTTAAAACGTCTTTTCTCACCAAGATCAGACAAAATCACTTATTCTGTCTGGAAATCCACAAAAAACCCAGATAATGCAGAATTCACCACATTGAACTGTTTCTGTTGATAAAACAGCATTTCCAGCAGTTCTGTTAAGAGAATGGCTTACAAATATGTTTTTATGGCTTAAAACGTCTTTTCTCACAAAGATCACACAAAATCACTTATTCTGTCTGGAAATCCACAAAAAACCCAGATAATGCAGAATTCACCACATTGAACTGTTTCTGTTGATAAAACAGCTGTTTTAGCAGCTCTGTTAAGACAATGTATTACAAACATATTTTTATTGCTTTAATCGTCTTTTCTCACCAAGATCATCCAAATGCACACTGAATCACTTATTCTGTCTGGAAATCCACAAAAAACCCAGATAATGCAGAATTCACCACATTGAACTGTTTCTGTTGATAAAACAGCGGTTTCAGCAGCTCTGTTAAGACAATGTATTACAAACATATTTTTATTGCTTTAATCGTCTTTTCTCACCAAGATCATCCAAATGCACACTGAATCACTTATTCTGTCTGGAAATCCACAAAAAACCCAGATAATGCAGAATTCACCACATTGAACTGTTTCTGTTGATAAAACGGCTGTTTTAGCAGCTCTGTTAAGAGAATGTATTACAAATATAGTTTTAATGCTTAAATCGTCTTTTCTCACCAAGCTCATCCAAATGCACACTGAATCACTTATTCTGTCTGGAAATCCACAAAAAACTCAGAAAATGCAGAATTTACCACATTGAACTGTTTCTGTTGATAAAACAGCATTTCCAGCAGTTCTGTTAAGAGAATGTATTACAAACATATTTTTATTGCTTTAATCGTCTTGTCTCACAAAGATCATCCAAATGAACACTGAATCACTTATTCTGTCTGGAAATCCACAAAAAACCCAGATAATGCAGAATTCACCACATTGAACTGTTTCTGTTGATAAAACAGCGGTTTCAGCAGCTCTGTTAAGAGAATGGCTTACAAATATGATTTTATGGCTTAAAACGTCTTTTCTCACAAAGATCACACAAAATCACTTATTCTGTCTGGAAATCCACAAAAAACCCAGATAATGCAGAATTCACCACATTGAACTGTTTCTGTTGATAAAACGGCTGTTTTAACGGCTCTGTTAAGAGAATTGCTTACAAATAGATTTTTATGGCTTAAAACGTCTTTTCTCACCAAGATCATCCAGTGGGCAAAATTTGAAAAAAACGACAGGGCCGTTAAGGGTTGAAAAAGTCAAAAATGGGGATTTTACCAAACTTTGCTAAAAGGGGCCAGGGGGGCGGGCTGAGTGAAAAAAGAGCAAAATCAAGCACAGTTGGGGCGTTTTGTGAAAATTGTGAAGGATTTTCCAAAGTGGGCAAAAATTTAAAAAAACGACAGGGCCGTTAAGGGTTGAAAAAGTCAAAAATGGGGATTTTCCCAAACTTTGCTAAAAGGGGCCAGGGGGGCGGGCTGAGTGAAAAACGAGCAAAATCAAGCACAGTTAGGGCATTTTGTGAAAATTGTGAAGGATTTTCCAAAGTGGGCAAAAATTGAAAGAAACGACAGGGCCGTTAAGGGTCGAAAAAGTCAAAAGTGGGGATTTTCCCAAAACTTGCTAAAAGGGGCCAGAGGGGCGGGCTGAGTGAAAAACGAGCAAAATCAAGCACAGTTGGGGCGTTTTGTGAAAATTGTGAAGGATTTTCCAAAGTGGGCAAAAATTGAAAGAAACGACAGGGCCGTTAAGGGTCGAAAAAGTCAAAAATGGGGATTTTCCCAAAACTTGCTAAAAGGGGCCAGGGGGGCGGGCTGAGTGAAAAACGAGCAAAATCAAGCACAGTTGGGGCGTTTTGTGAAAATTGTGAAGGATTTTCCAAAGTTGTCAAAAATTTAAAAAAAACGGCAGGGCCGTTAAGTGTCGAAAAAGTCAAAAATGGGGATTTTCCCAAAACTTGATAAAAGGGGCCAGCGGAGCGGGCTGAGAGAAAAACGAGAAAAATCAAGCACAGTTGGGGCGTTTTGTGAAAATTGTGAAGGATTTTCCAAAGTGGGCAAAAATTTTAAAAAAACGACATGGCCGTTAAGTGTTGAAAAAGTCAAAAATGGGGATTTTCCCAAAACTTGATAAAAGGGGCCAGGGGGGCGGGCTGAGTGAAAAACGAGCAAAATCAAGCACAGTTGGGGCGTTTTGTGAAAATTGTGAAGGATTTTCCAAAGTGGGCAAAAATGTTAAAAAACGATAAGGCCGGTAGTGTCGAAAAAGTCAAAAATGGGGATATTCCTAAAATTTGCTAAAGTGGCCGGGGGACAGGCTGAGTGAAAAACGAGCAAAATCAAGCACAGTTTGGGCGTTTTGTGAAAATTGTGAAGGATTTTCCAAAGTGGGCAAAAATTTTAAAAGGCCACAGGGACGGTAGTGTCGAAAAAGTCAATAATGGGGATTTTCCCAAAACTTGCTAAAAATGGCCGGGGGGGGTGGGATGAATGAAAAACGAGCAAAATCAAGCACAGTTGGGGCGTTTTGTGAAAATTGTGAAGGATTTTCCAAACCAGGCAAAAATTGAAAAAAAACGACAGGGCCGTTAAGTGTCGAAAAAGTCAAAAATGGGGATTTTCCCAAAACTTGATAAAAGGGGCCAGGGGGGCGGGCTGAGTGAAAAACGAGCAAAATCAAGCACAGTTGGGGCGTTTTGTGAAAATTGTGAAGGATTTTCCAAAGTGGGCAAAAATTTTAAAAAACGACACGGCCGTTAAGTGTCGAAAAAGTCAAAAATGGGGATTTTCCCAAAACTTGCTAAAAGTGGCCGGGGGGCGGGATGAGTGAAAAATGAGCAAAATCAAGCACAGTTGGGGCGTTTTGTGAAAATTGTGAAGGATTTTCCAAAGTTGTCAAAAATTTAAAAAAAACGGCAGGGCCGTTAAGTGTCGAAAAAGTCAAAAATGGGGATTTTCCCAAAACTTGATAAAAGGGGCCAGGGGGGCGGGCTGAGTGAAAAACGAGCAAAATCAAGCACAGTTGGGGCGTTTTGTGAAAATTGTGAAGGATTTTCCAAAGTGGGCAAAAATTTTAAAAAACGACACGGCCGTTAAGTGTCGAAAAAGTCAAAAATGGGGATTTTCCCAAAACTTGCTAAAAGTGGCCGGGGGGCGGGATGAGTGAAAAATGAGCAAAATCAAGCACAGTTGGGGCGTTTTGTGAAAATTGTGAAGGATTTTCCAAAGTTGTCAAAAATTTAAAAAAAACGGCAGGGCCGTTAAGTGTCGAAAAAGTCAAAAATGGGGATTTTCCCAAAACTTGCTAAAAGGGGCCAGGGGGCGGGCTGAGTGAAAAACGAGGAAAATCAAGCACAGTTGGGGCATTTTGTGAAAATTGTGAAGGATTTTCCAAAGTGGGCAAAAATTTTAAAAAACGACAGGGCCGTTAAGTGTCGAAAAAGTCAAAAATGGGGATTTTCCCAAAACTTGATAAAAGGGGTCAGGGGGGCGGGCTGTGTGAAAAACGAGAAAAATCAAGCACAGTTGGGGCATTTGTGAAAATTGTGAAGGATTTTCCAAAGTGGGCAAAAATTGAAAGAAACGACAGGGCCGGTAGTGTCGAAAATGTCAAAAATGGGGATTTTCCCAAAACTTGCTAAAAGTGGCCGGGGGACAGGCTGAGTGAAAAACGAGCAAAATCAAGCACAGTTTGGGCGTTTTGTGAAAATTGTGAAGGATTTTCCAAAGTGGGCAAAAATTTTAAAAGGCCACAGGGACGGTAGTGTCGAAAAAGTCAAAAATGGGGATTTTCCCAAAACTTGCTAAAAGGGGCCAGGGGGCGGGCTGAGTGAAAAACAAGCAAAATCAAGCACAGTTGGGGCGTTTTGTGAAAATTGTGAAGGATTTTCCAAAGTGGGCAAAAATTTTAAAAAACGACATGGCCGTTAAGTGTCGAAAAAGTCAAAAATGGGGATTTTCCCAAAACTTGATAAAAGGGGCCAGGGGGGCGGGCTGAGTGAAAAACGAGCAAAATCAAGCACAGTTGGGGCGTTTTGTGAAAATTGTGAAGGATTTTCCAAACCGGGTTAAAATTGAAAAAAACGACAGGGCCGGTAGTGTCAAAAAAGTCAAAAATGGGGATCTTCCCAAACCTTGCTAAAAGTGGCCACAGGGGGTGGCTGAGTGAAAAAGGAGCAAAATCAAGCACAGTTGGGGCGTTGTGTGAAAATTATGAAGGATTTTCCAAAGTGGGCAAAAATTGAAAATGTTGACTCATTGTGTTCAGAGTGAAATAAGGGCAATGCACAAGCAAGCTACATATAGGGGATCTGTGAGAAGATATCATACGTTTTTTATCGAAAGTGTGGTTCACATGGGGGGATGGACACATTAGCCTGGGAAAGAGCCAGGTTCCCATAACAAACACCTAATTGGTAATTTTGAAGTGTTACACGTTTAGTCTGGAAGGTGTGGTTCGCGTAGGGGGAAAGGCACATAAGCACGGGAAAGAGAGGACACATGGTCAGTCTGAAAGGGGTTCACGTGGGGTGGAGTGTGTGTGTGTGTGTGTGTGCGTGCGTGTGCGTGTATGTGCGTGCGTGCGTGTGTGTGTGTGTGTGTGTGTGCATGTATGTGTTTGTATGTGTGTGTGTGTGTGTGTGTGTGTGTGTGTGTGTGTGTGTGTGTGTGTGTGTGTGTGTGTGTGCGTGTAGGTGTGTTTATGTGTGCGTGTGGTGGTGGTGGTGGATTTGTGGTTGTGTACTATCTGATGAATGAACACAATCACCCATTCATTTCCTATGGCGGTCATTTTGACCGGGAACACCACAGGTGTTACAAAGTTGACTAAACAACTCAAAATTCAATGAAAGTAGTGATCAGCAATTGTATATGTTCAAATGCCTAGTGTGGAGGATATCAGAAGCCCTTGAGACAATAAAATGTAAAACACAATATTTATGATTGATCAAAATGGAAATCGGTCAGATTTGACCCGAACACGACAGGAAGGTTAAATCCACAAAAAACCCAGATAATGCAGAATTCACCGCATTGAACTGTTTCTGTTGATAAAACAGCATTTCCAGCAGTTCTGTTAAGAGAATGGCTTACAAATATGTTTTTATGGCTTAAAACGTCTTTTCTCACAAAGATCACACAAAATCACTTATTCTGTCTGGAAATCCACAAAAAACCCAGATAATGCAGAATTCACCACATTGAACTGTTTCTGTTGATAAAACGGCTGTTTTAGCAGCTCTGTTAAGAGAATTGCTTACAAATAGGTTTTTATGGCTTAAAACGTCTTTTCTCACCAAGATCATCCAAATGCACACTGAATCACTTATTCTGTCTATAAATCCACAAAAACCCAGAAAATGCAGAATTTACCACATTGAACTGTTTCTGTTGATAAAACAGCATTTCCAGCAGTTCTGTTAAGAGAATGGCTTACAAATATGTTTTTATGGCTTAAAACGTCTTTTCTCACCAAGATCAGACAAAATCACTTATCCTGTCTGGAAATCCACAAAAAACCCAGATAATGCAGAATTCACCACATTGAACTGTTTCTGTTTATAAAACGGCTGTTTTAGCAGCTCTGTTAAGAGAATTGCTTACAAATAGGTTTTTATGGCTTAAGACGTCTTTTCTCACCAAGATCATACAAATGCACACTGAATCACTTATTCTGTCTGGAAATCCACAAAAAACCCAGAAAATGCAGAATTTACCACATTGAACTGTTTCTGTTGATAAAACAGCATTTCCAGCAGTTCTGTTAAGAGAATGGCTTACAAATATGTTTTTATGGCTTAAAACGTCTTTTCTCACCAAGATCAGACAAAATCACTTATCCTGTCTGGAAATCCACAAAAACCCAGATAATGCAGAATTCACCACATTGAACTGTTTCTGTTGATAAAACAGCATTTCCAGCAGTTCTGTTAAGAGAATGGCTTACAAATATGTTTTTATGGCTTAAAACGTCTTTTCTCACAAAGATCACACAAAATCACTTATTCTGTCTGGAAATCCACAAAAAACCCAGATAATGCAGAATTCACCACATTGAACTGTTTCTGTTGATAAAACGGCTGTTTTAGCAGCTCTGTTAAGAAAATTGCTTACAAATAGGTTTTTATGGCTTAAGACGTCTTTTCTCACCAAGATCATCCAAATGCACACTGAATCACTTATTCTGTCTGGAAATCCACAAAAAACCCAGATAATGCAGAATTCACCACATTGAACTGTTTCTGTTGATAAAACGGCTGTTTTAGCAGCTCTGTTAAGAGAATGGCTTACAAATAGGTTTTTATGGCTGCAAAACGTCTTTTCTCACCAAGATCATCCAAATGCACACTGAATCACTTATTCTGTCTGGCAATCCACAAAAAACCCAGAAAATGCAGAATTTACCACATTGAACTGTTTCTGTTGATAAAACAGCACTTCCAGCAGTTCTGTTAAGAGAATGGCTTACAAATATGTTTTTATGGCTTAAAACGTCTTTTCTCACCAAGATCAGACAAAATCACTTATCCTGTCTGGAAATCCACAAAAAACCCAGATAATGCAGAATTCACCGCATTGAACTGTTTCTGTTGATAAAAAAGCATTTCCAGCAGTTCTGTTAAGAGAATGGCTTACAAATATGTTTTTATGGCTTAAAACGTCTTTTCTCACCAAGATCAGACAAAATCACTTATCCTGTCTGGAAATCCACAAAAAACCCAGATAATGCAGAATTCACCGCATTGAACTGTTTCTGTTGATAAAAAAGCATTTCCAGCAGTTCTGTTAAGAGAATGGCTTACAAATATGTTTTTATGGCTTAAAACGTCTTTTCTCACAAAGATCACACAAAATCACTTATTCTGTCTGGAAATCCACAAAAAACCCAGATAATGCAGAATTCACCACATTGAACTGTTTCTGTTTATAAAACGGCTGTTTTTAGCAGCTCTGTTAAGAGAATTGCTTACAAATAGGTTTTTATGGCTTAAGACGTCTTTTCTCACCAAGATCATCCAAATGCACACTGAATCACTTATTCTGTCTGGAAATCCACAAAAAACCCAGAAAATGCAGAATTTACCACATTGAACTGTTTCTGTTGATAAAACAGCATTTCCAGCAGTTCTGTTAAGAGAATGGCTTACAAGTATGTTTTTATGGCTTAAAACGTCTTTTCTCACCAAGATCAGACAAAATCACTTATTCTGTCTGGAAATCCACAAAAAACCCAGATAATGCAGAATTCACCACATTGAACTGTTTCTGTTGATAAAACAGCATTTCCAGCAGTTCTGTTAAGAGAATGGCTTACAAATATGTTTTTATGGCTTAAAACGTCTTTTCTCACAAAGATCACACAAAATCACTTATTCTGTCTGGAAATCCACAAAAAACCCAGATAATGCAGAATTCACCACATTGAACTGTTTCTGTTGATAAAACAGCTGTTTTAGCAGCTCTGTTAAGACAATGTATTACAAACATATTTTTATTGCTTTAATCGTCTTTTCTCACCAAGATCATCCAAATGCACACTGAATCACTTATTCTGTCTGGAAATCCACAAAAAACCCAGATAATGCAGAATTCACCACATTGAACTGTTTCTGTTGATAAAACAGCGGTTTCAGCAGCTCTGTTAAGACAATGTATTACAAACATATTTTTATTGCTTTAATCGTCTTTCTCACCAAGATCATCCAAATGCACACTGAATCACTTATTCTGTCTGGAAATCCACAAAAAACCCAGATAATGCAGAATTCACCACATTGAACTGTTTCTGTTGATAAAACGCTGTTTTAGCAGCTCTGTTAAGAGAATGTATTACAAATATAGTTTTAATGCTTAAATCGTCTTTTCTCACCAAGCTCATCCAAATGCACACTGAATCACTTATTCTGTCTGGAAATCCACAAAAAACTCAGAAAATGCAGAATTTACCACATTGAACTGTTTCTGTTGATAAAACAGCATTTCCAGCAGTTCTGTTAAGAGAATGTATTACAAACATATTTTTATTGCTTTAATCGTCTTGTCTCACAAAGATCATCCAAATGAAAATGAACACTGAATCACTTATTCTGTCTGGAAATCCACAAAAAACCCAGATAATGCAGAATTCACCACATTGAACTGTTTCTGTTGATAAAACAGCGGTTTCAGCAGCTCTGTTAAGAGAATGGCTTACAAATATGATTTTATGGCTTAAAACGTCTTTTCTCACAAAGATCACACAAAATCACTTATTCTGTCTGGAAATCCACAAAAAACCCAGATAATGCAGAATTCACCACATTGAACTGTTTCTGTTGATAAAACGGCTGTTTTAACGGCTCTGTTAAGAGAATTGCTTACAAATAGATTTTTATGGCTTAAAACGTCTTTTCTCACCAAGATCATCCAGTGGGCAAAATTTGAAAAAAACGACAGGGCCGTTAAGGGTTGAAAAAGTCAAAAATGGGGATTTTACCAAACTTTGCTAAAAGGGGCCAGGGGGGCGGGCTGAGTGAAAAAAGAGCAAAATCAAGCACAGTTGGGGCGTTTTGTGAAAATTGTGAAGGATTTTCCAAAGTGGGCAAAAATTTAAAAAAACGACAGGGCCGTTAAGGGTTGAAAAAGTCAAAAATGGGGATTTTCCCAAACTTTGCTAAAAGGGGCCAGGGGGGCGGGCTGAGTGAAAAACGAGCAAAATCAAGCACAGTTAGGGCATTTTGTGAAAATTGTGAAGGATTTTCCAAAGTGGGCAAAATTTAAAAAAAAAAGACAGGGCTGGTAGTGTCGAAAAAGTCAAAAATGGGGATTTTCACAAAACTTCCTAAAAGGGGACAGGGGGGCGGGCTGAGTGAAAAACGAGCAAAATCAAGCACAGTTGATGTGTAATGTGAAAATTGTGAAGGATTTTCCAAAGTGGGCAAAATTTTAAAAAAGACAGGTCTGGTAGTGTCGAAAAAGTCAAAAATGGGGATTTTCCAAAAACTTGCTAAAAGGGGCCAGGGGGGGCGGGCTGAGTGAAAAACGAGCAAAATCAAGCACAGTTGGGGCGTTTTTGTGAAAATTGTGAAGGATTTTCCAAAGTGGGCAAAATTTTAAAAAAAGACAGGTCTGGTAGTGTCGAAAAAGTCAAAAATGGGGATTTTCCAAAAACTTGCTAAAAGGGGCCAGGGGGGCGGGCTGAGTGAAAAACGAGCAAAATCAAGCACAGTTGGGGCGTTTTGTGAAAATTGTGAAGGATTTTCCAAAGTGGGCAAAATTTTAAAAAAAAAAGACAGGGCTGGTAGTGTCGAAAAAGTCAAAAATGGGGATTTTCCAAAAACTTGCTAAAAGGGACCAGGGGGGCGGGCTGAGTGAAAAACGAGCAAAATCAAGCACGGTTGGGGCGTTTTGTGAAAATTGTGAAGGATTTTCCAAAGTGGGCAAGAATTTAAAAAAACGACAGGGCCGTTAAGGGTCGAAAAAGTCAAAAATGGGGATTTTCCCAAACTTTGCTAAAAGGGGCCAGGGGGGCGGGCTGAGTGAAAAACGAGCAAAATCAAGCACAGTTGGGGCGTTTTGTGAAAATTGTGAAGGATTTTCCAAAGTGGGCAAAAATTTAAAAAAACGACAGGGCCGTTAAGGGTCGAAAAAGTTAAAAATGGGGATTTTCAAAAAACTTCCTAAAAGGGGCCAGGGGGGCGGGCTGAGTGAAAAACGAGCAAAATCAAGCACAGTTGGGGCGTTTTGTGAAAATTGTGAAGGATTTTCCAAAGTGGGCAAAAATTTAAAAAAAACGACAGGGCCGTTAAGGGTCGAAAAAGTCAAAAATTGGGATTTTCCCAAACTTTGATTAAAGGGGCCAGGGGGGCGGGCTGAGTGAAAAACGAGCAAAATCAAGCACAGTTTGGGTATTTTGTGAAAATTGTGAAGGATTTTCCAAAGTGGGCAAACATTTTAAAAGGCCACAGGGCCGGTAGTGTCGAAAAAGTCAAAAATGGGGATTTTCCCAAAACTTGCTAAAAGTGGCCGGGGGGCGGGATGAGTGAGCAAAATCAAGCACAGTTGATGTGTAATGTGAAAATTGTGAAGGATTTTCCAAACCGGGCAAAATTTGAAAAAAACGACAGGGCCGGTAGTGTCGAAAATGTCAAAAATGGGGATTTTCCCAAAACTTGCTAAAAGTGGCCGGGGGACAGGCTGAGTGAAAAACGAGCAAAATCAAGCACAGTTGGGGCGTTTTGTGAAAATTGTGAAGGATTTTCCAAAGTGGGCAAAAATTTTAAAAAAACGACAGGGCCGTTAAGGGTCGAAAAAGTCAAAAATGGGGATTTTCCCAAAACTTCCTAAAAGGGGACAGGGGGGCGGGCTGAGTGTGAGAAACGAGCAAAATCAAGCACAGTTGGGGCGTTTTGTGAAAATTGTGAAGGATTTTCCAAAGTGGGCAAAAATTTAAAAAAACGACAGGGCCGTTAAGGGTCGAAAAAGTCAAAAAATGGGGATTTTCCCAAACTTTGCTAAAAGGGGCCAGGGGGGCGGGCTGAGTGAAAAACGAGCAAAATCAAGCACAGTTGGGGCGTTTTGTGAAAATTGTGAAGGATTTTCCAAAGTGGGCAAAAATTGAATAAAACGACAGGGCCGGTAGTGTCGAAAATGTCAAAAATGGGGATTTTCCCAAAACTTGCCAGGGGGGCGGGATGAGTGAGAAAGGAGCAAAATCAAGCACAGTTTGGGTATTTTGTGAAAATTGTGAAGGATTTTCCAAAGTGGGCAAACATTTTAAAAGGCCACAGGGCCGGTAGTGTCGAAAAAGTCAAAAATGGGGATTTTCCCAAAACTTGCTAAAAGTGGCCGGGAGGCGGGATGAGTGAAAAATGAGCAAAATCAAGCACAGTTGGGGCGTTTTGTGAAAATTGTGAAGGATTTTCCAAAGTGGGCAAAAATGTTAAAAGACCACAGGGCCGGTAGTGTCGAAAAAGTCAAAATGGGGATTTTCCCAAAACTTGCTAAAAGTGGCCGGGGGGCGGGATGAGTGAGCAAAATCAAGCACAGTTGATGTGTAATGTGAAAATTGTGAAGGATTTTCCAAACCGGGCAAAAATTGAATAAAACGACAGTGCCGGTAGTGTCGAAAATGTCAAAAATGGGGATTTTCCCAAAACTTGCTAAAAGTGGCCGGGGGACAGGCTGAGTGAAAAACGAGCAAAATCAAGCACAGTTGGGGCGTTTTGTGAAAATTGTGAAGGATTTTCCAAAGTGGGCAAAAATGTTAAAAGGCCACAGGGCGGTAGTGTCGAAAAAGTCAAAAATGGGGATTTTCCCAAAACCTGCTAAAAGTGGCCGGGGTCGCGGGATGAGTGAGCAAAATCAAGCACAGTTGATGTGTAATGTGAAAATTGTGAAGGATTTTCCAAAACGGGCAAAAATTGAATAAAACGACAGGGCCGGTAGTGTCGAAAATGTCAAAAATGGGGATTTTCCCAAAACTTGCTAAAAGGGGCCAGGGGGGCGGGCTGAGTGAAAAACGAGCAAAATCAAGCACAGTTGGGGCGTTTTGTGAAAATTGTGAAGGATTTTCCAAAGTGGGCAAAAATTTTAAAAAAAAGACAGGGCTGGTAGTGTCGAAAAAGTCAAAAATGGGGATTTTCCCAAAACTTGCTAAAAGGGGCCAGGGGGGCGGGCTGAGTGAAAAACGAGCAAAATCAAGCACAGTTGGGGCGTTTTGTGAAAATTGTGAAGGATTTTCCAAAGTGGGCAAAAATTTAAAAAAACGACAGGGCCGTTAAGGGTTGAAAAAGTCAAAAATGGGGATTTTCCCAAACTTTGCTAAAAGGGGCCAGGGGGGCGGGCTGAGTGAAAAACGAGCAAAATCAAGCACAGTTGGGGCATTTTGTGAAAATTGTGAAGGATTTTCCAAAGTGGGCAAAATTTAAAAAAAAAAGACAGGGCTGGTAGTGTCGAAAAAGTCAAAAATGGGGATTTTCACAAAACTTCCTAAAAGGGGACAGGGGGGCGGGGCTGAATGAAAAACGAGCAAAATCAAGCACGGTTGGGGCGTTTTGTGAAAATTGTGAAGGATTTTCCAAAGTGGGCAAAATTTAAAAAAAAAGACAGGTCTGGTAGTGTCGAAAAAGTCAAAAATGGGGATTTTCCAAAAACTTGCTAAAAGGGGCCAGGGGGGCGGGGCTGAGTGAAAAACGAGCAAAATCAAGCACAGTTGGGGCGTTTTGTGAAAATTGTGAAGGATTTTCCAAAGTGGGCAAAATTTAAAAAAAAAAGACAGGGCTGGTAGTGTCGAAAAAAGTCAAAAATGGGGATTTTCCAAAAACTTGCTAAAAGGGACCAGGGGGGGGCGGGCTGAGTGAAAAACGAGCAAAATCAAGCACGGGTTGGGGCGTTTTGTGAAAATTGTGAAGGATTTTCCAAAGTGGGCAAAAATTAAAAAAACGACAGGGGCCGTTAAGGGTCGAAAAAGTCAAAAAATGGGGATTTTCCCAAACTTTGCTAAAGGGGGCCAGGGGGGCGGGCTGAGTTGAAAAACGGGCAAAATCAAGCACGGTTGGGGCGTTTTGTGAAAATTGTGAATGATTTTCCAAAGTGGGCAAAAATTTTAAAAAAAGACAGGGCCGTTAAGGGTTGAAAAAGTCAAAAATTGGGATTTTCCCAAACTTTGCTAAAAGGGGCCAGGGGGGCGGGCTGAGTGAAAAACACGAGCAAAATCAAGCACAGTTGGGGGCGTTTTGTGAAAATTGTGAAGGATTTTCCAAAGTGGGCAAAAATTAAAAAAAAAAGACAGGGCTGGTAGTGTCGAAAAAGTCAAAAATGGGGATTTTCCCAAAACTTGCTAAAAGGGGCCAGGGGGGCGGGCTGAGTGAAAAACGAGCAAAATCAAGCACAGTTGGGGCGTTTTGTGAAAATTGTGAAGGATTTTCCAAAGTGGGCAAAAATTTAAAAAAAAGACAGGGCTGGTAGTGTCGAAAAAGTCAAAAATGGGGATTTTCCCAAAACTTGCTAAAAGGGGCCAGGGGGGGCGGGCTGAGTGAAAATCGAGCAAAATCAAGCACAGTTGGGGCGTTTTGTGAAATTGTGAAGGATTTTTCCAAAGTGGGCAAAAATTTAAAAAAACGACAGGGGCCGTTAAGGGTCGAAAAAGTCAAAAATGGGGATTTTCCCAAACTTTGCTAAAAGGGGCCAGGGGGGCGGGCTGAGTGAAAAACGAGCAAAATCAAGCACGGTTGGGGCGTTTTGTGAAAATTGTGAAGGATTTTCCAAAGTGGGCAAAAATTTAAAAAAAAGACAGGGCCGTTAAGGGTTGAAAAAGTCAAAAATTGGGATTTTCCCCAAACTTTGCTAAAAGGGCCAGGGGGGCGGGCTGAGTGAAAAACGAGCAAAATCAAGCACAGTTGGGGGCGTTTTGTGAAAATTGTGAAGGATTTTCCAAAGTGGGCAAAAATTTAAAAAAAACGACAGGGCCGTTAAGGGTTGAAAAAGTCAAAAATGGGGATTTTCCCAAACTTTGCTAAAAGGGGCCAGGGGGGCGGGCTGAGTGAAAAACGAGCAAAATCAAGCACAGTTAGGGCATTTTGTGAAAATTGTGAAGGATTTTCCAAAGTGGGAAAAATTTAAAAAAAAAAGACAGGGCTGGTAGTGTCGAAAAAGTCAAAAATGGGGATTTTCACAAAACTTCCTAAAAGGGGACAGGGGGGCGGGCTGAGTGAAAAACGAGCAAAATCAAGCACGGTTGGGGCGTTTTGTGAAAATTGTGAAGGATTTTCCAAAGTGGGCAAAATTTAAAAAAAAGACAGGTCTGGTAGTGTCGAAAAAGTCAAAAATGGGGATTTTCCAAAAACTTGCTAAAAGGGGCCAGGGGGGCGGGCTGAGTGAAAAACGAGCAAAATCAAGCACAGTTGGGGCGTTTTGTGAAAATTGTGAAGGATTTTCCAAAGTGGGCAAAATTTTAAAAAAAAGACAGGGGCTGGTAGTGTCGAAAAAGTCAAAAATGGGGATTTTCCAAAAACTTGCTAAAAGGGACCAGGGGGGGCGGGCTGAGTGAAAAACGAGCAAAATCAAGCACGGTTGGGGCGTTTTGTGAAAATTGTGAAGGATTTTCCAAAGTGGGCAAAAATTTAAAAAAACGACAGGGCCGTTAAGGGTCGAAAAAGTCAAAAATGGGGATTTTCCCAAACTTTGCTAAAAGGGGCCAGGGGGGGCGGGCTGAGTGAAAAACGAGCAAAATCAAGCACGGTTGGGGCGTTTTGTGAAAATTGTGAAGGATTTTCCAAAGTGGGCAAAAATTTAAAAAAAACGACAGGGCCGTTAAGGGTCGAAAAAGTCAAAAATTGGGATTTTCCCAAACTTTGATTAAAGGGGCCAGGGGGGCGGCGGGCTGAGTGAAAAACGAGCAAAATCAAGCACAGTTTTGGGTATTTTGTGAAAATTGTGAAGGATTTTCCAAAGTGGGCAAACATTTTAAAAGGCCACAGGGCCGGTAGTGTCGAAAAAGTCAAAAATGGGGATTTTCCCAAAACTTGCTAAAAGTGGCCGGGGGGGCGGGATGAGTGAGCAAAATCAAGCACAGTTGATGTGTAATGTGAAAATTGTGAAGGATTTTCCAAACCGGGCAAAATTTGAAAAAAACGACAGGGCCGGTAGTGTCGAAAATGTCAAAAATGGGGATTTTCCAAAACTTGCTAAAAGTGGCCGGGGGACAGGCTGAGTGAAAAACGAGCAAAATCAAGCACAGTTGGGGCGTTTTGTGAAAATTGTGAAGGATTTTCCAAAGTGGGCAAAAATTTTAAAAAAACGACAGGGCCGTTAAGGGTCGAAAAAGTCAAAAATGGGGATTTTCCCAAAACTTCCTAAAAGGGGACAGGGGGGCGGGCTGAGTGAGAAACGAGCAAAATCAAGCACAGTTGGGGCGTTTTGTGAAAATTGTGAAGGATTTTCCAAAGTTGGCAAAAATTAAAAAAAAAACGACAGGCCCGTTAGTGTCGAAAAAGTCAAAAATGGGGATTTTCCCCAAAACTTGCTAAAAGTGGCCGGGGGGCGGGATGAGTGAAAAATGAGCAAAATCAAGCACAGTTGGGGGCGTTTTGTGAAAATTGTGAAGGATTTTCCAAAGTGGGCAAAAATTGAATAAAACGACAGGGCCGGTAGTGTCGAAAATGTCAAAAATGGGGATTTTCCCAAAACTTGCCAGGGGGGCGGGATGAGTGAGAAAGGAGCAAAATCAAGCACAGTTTGGGTATTTTGTGAAAATTGTGAAGGATTTTCCAAAGTGGGCAAACATTTTAAAAGGCCACAGGGCCGGTAGTGTCGAAAAAGTCAAAAATGGGGATTTTCCCAAAACTTGCTAAAAGTGGCCGGGGAGGCGGGATGAGTGAAAAATGAGCAAAATCAAGCACAGTTGGGGCGTTTTGTGAAAATTGTGAAGGATTTTCCAAAGTGGGCAAAAATGTTAAAAGACCACAGGGCCGGTAGTGTCGAAAAAGTCAAAAATGGGGATTTTCCCAAAACTTGCTAAAAGTGGCCGGGGGGCGGGATGAGTGAGCAAAATCAAGCACAGTTGATGTGTAATGTGAAAATTGTGAAGGATTTTCCAAACCGGGCAAAAATTGAATAAAACGACAGTGCCGGTAGTGTCGAAAATGTCAAAAATGGGGATTTTCCCAAAACTTGCTAAAAGTGGCCGGGGGACAGGCTGAGTGAAAAACGAGCAAAATCAAGCACAGTTGGGGCGTTTTGTGAAAATTGTGAAGGATTTTCCAAAGTGGGCAAAAATGTTAAAAGGCCACAGGGCCGGTAGTGTCGAAAAAGTCAAAAATGGGGATTTTCCCAAAACCTGCTAAAAGTGGCCGGGGTCGCGGGATGAGTGAGCAAAATCAAGCACAGTTGATGTGTAATGTGAAAATTGTGAAGGATTTTCCAAAACGGGCAAAAATTGAATAAAACGACAGGGCCGGTAGTGTCGAAAATGTCAAAAATGGGGATTTTCCCAAAACTTGCTAAAAGGGGCCAGGGGGGCGGGCTGAGTGAAAAACGAGCAAAATCAAGCACAGTTGGGGCGTTTTGTGAAAATTGTGAAGGATTTTCCAAAGTGGGCAAAAATTTTAAAAAAAGACAGGGCTGGTAGTGTCGAAAAAGTCAAAAATGGGGATTTTCCCAAAACTTGCTAAAAGGGGCCAGGGGGGCGGGCTGAGTGAAAAACGAGCAAAATCAAGCACAGTTGGGGCGTTTTGTGAAAATTGTGAAGGATTTTCCAAAGTGGGCAAAAATTTAAAAAAACGACAGGGCCGTTAAGGGTTGAAAAAGTCAAAAATGGGGATTTTCCCAAACTTTGCTAAAAGGGGCCAGGGGGGCGGGCTGAGTGAAAAACGAGCAAAATCAAGCACAGTTGGGGCATTTTGTGAAAATTGTGAAGGATTTTCCAAAGTGGGCAAAATTTAAAAAAAAAAGACAGGGCTGGTAGTGTCGAAAAAGTCAAAAATGGGGATTTTCACAAAACTTCCTAAAAGGGGACAGGGGGGCGGGCTGAGTGAAAAACGAGCAAAATCAAGCACGGTTGGGGCGTTTTGTGAAAATTGTGAAGGATTTTCCAAAGTGGGCAAAATTTTAAAAAAAAGACAGGTCTGGTAGTGTCGAAAAAGTCAAAAATGGGGATTTTCCCAAAAACTTGCTAAAAGGGGCCAGGGGGGCGGGCTGAGTGAAAAACGAGCAAAATCAAGCACAGTTGGGGCGTTTTGTGAAAATTGTGAAGGATTTTCCAAAGTGGGCAAAATTTAAAAAAAAAAGACAGGGCTGGTAGTGTCGAAAAAATCAAAAATGGGGATTTTCCAAAAACTTGCTAAAAGGGACCAGGGGGGCGGGCTGAGTGAAAAACGAGCAAAATCAAGCACGGTTGGGGCGTTTTGTGAAAATTGTGAAGGATTTTCCAAAGTGGGCAAAAATTTAAAAAAACGACAGGGCCGTTAAGGGTCGAAAAAGTCAAAAATGGGGATTTTCCCAAACTTTGCTAAAAGGGGCCAGGGGGGCGGGCTGAGTGAAAAACGGGCAAAATCAAGCACGGTTGGGGCGTTTTGTGAAAATTGTGAAGGATTTTCCAAAGTGGGCAAAAATTTAAAAAAAAGACAGGGCCGTTAAGGGTTGAAAAAGTCAAAAATTGGGATTTTCCCAAACTTTGCTAAAAGGGGCCAGGGGGGCGGGCTGAGTGAAAAACGAGCAAAATCAAGCACAGTTGGGGCGTTTTGTGAAAATTGTGAAGGATTTTCCAAAGTGGGCAAAAATTTTAAAAAAAAGACAGGGCTGGTAGTGTCGAAAAAGTCAAAAATGGGGATTTTCCCAAAACTTGCTAAAAGGGGCCAGGGGGGCGGGCTGAGTGAAAAACGAGCAAAATCAAGCACAGTTGGGGCGTTTTGTGAAAATTGTGAAGGATTTTCCAAAGTGGGCAAAAATTTAAAAAAAAGACAGGGCTGGTAGTGTCGAAAAAGTCAAAAATGGGGATTTTCCCAAAACTTGCTAAAAGGGGCCAGGGGGGCGGGCTGAGTGAAAAACGAGCAAAATCAAGCACAGTTGGGGCGTTTTGTGAAAATTGTGAAGGATTTTCCAAAGTGGGCAAAAATTAAAAAAAAACGACAGGGCCGTTAAGGGTTGAAAAAGTCAAAAATGGGGATTTTCCCAAACTTTGCTAAAAGGGGCCAGGGGGGCGGGCTGAGTGAAAAACGAGCAAAATCAAGCACAGTTAGGGCATTTTGTGAAAATTGTGAAGGATTTTCCAAAGTGGGCAAAATTTAAAAAAAAAAGACAGGGCTGGTAGTGTCGAAAAAGTCAAAAATGGGGATTTTCACAAAACTTCCTAAAAGGGGACAGGGGGGCGGGCTGAGTGAAAAACGAGCAAAATCCAGCACAGTTGGGGCGTTTTGTGAAAATTGTGAAGGATTTTCCAAAGTGGGCAAAATTTTAAAAAAAAAGACAGGGCTGGTAGTGTCGAAAAAGTCAAAAATGGGGATTTTCCTAAAACTTGCTAAAAGGGACCAGGGGGGCGGGCTGAGTGAAAAACGAGCAAAATCAAGCACGGTTGGGGCGTTTTGTGAAAATTGTGAAGGATTTTTCAAAGTGGGCAAAAATTTAAAAAAAAGACAGGGCCGTTAAGGGTTGAAAAAGTCAAAAATTGGGATTTTCCCAAACTTTGCTAAAAGGGGCCAGGGGGGGCGGGCTGAGTGAAAAACGAGCAAAATCAAGCACAGTTGGGGCGTTTTGTGAAAATTGTGAAGGATTTTCCAAAGTGGGCAAAAATTTAAAAAAACGACAGGGCCGTTAAGGGTTGAAAAAGTCAAAAATGGGGATTTTCCCAAACTTTGCTAAAAGGGGCCAGGGGGGCGGGCTGAGTGAAAAACGAGCAAAATCAAGCACAGTTAGGGCATTTTGTGAAAATTGTGAAGGATTTTCCAAAGTGGGCAAAATTTAAAAAAAAAAGACAGGGCTGGTAGTGTCGAAAAAGTCAAAAATGGGGATTTTCACAAAACTTCCTAAAAGGGGACAGGGGGGCGGGCTGAGTGAAAAACGAGCAAAATCAAGCACGGTTGGGGCGTTTTGTGAAAATTGTGAAGGATTTTCCAAAGTGGGCAAAATTTTAAAAAAAGACAGGTCTGGTAGTGTCGAAAAAGTCAAAAATGGGGATTTTCCAAAAACTTGCTAAAAGGGGCCAGGGGGGCGGGCTGAGTGAAAAACGAGCAAAATCAAGCACAGTTGGGGCGTTTTGTGAAAATTGTGAAGGATTTTCCAAAGTGGGCAAAATTTTTAAAAAAAAGACAGGGCTGGTAGTGTCGAAAAAGTCAAAAATGGGGATTTTCCAAAAACTTGCTAAAAGGGACCAGGGGGGCGGGCTGAGTGAAAAACGAGCAAAATCAAGCACAGTTGGGGCGTTTTGTGAAAATTGTGAAGGATTTTCCAAAGTGGGCAAAAATTTAAAAAAACGACAGGGCCGTTAAGGGTCGAAAAAGTCAAAAATGGGGATTTTCCCAAACTTTGCTAAAAGGGGCCAGGGGGGCGGGCTGAGTGAAAAACGAGCAAAATCAAGCACAGTTGGGGCGTTTTGTGAAAATTGTGAAGGATTTTCCAAAGTGGGCAAAAATTTAAAAAAAACGACAGGGCCGTTAAGGGTCGAAAAAGTCAAAAATTGGGATTTTCCCAAACTTTGATTAAAGGGGCCAGGGGGGCGGGCTGAGTGAAAAACGAGCAAAATCAAGCACAGTTTGGGTATTTTGTGAAAATTGTGAAGGATTTTCCAAAGTGGGCAAAAATTTTAAAAGGCCACAGGGCCGGTAGTGTCGAAATAGTCAAAAATGGGGATTTTCCCAAAACTTGCTAAAAGTGGCCGGGGGGCGGGATGAGTGAGCAAAATCAAGCACAGTTGATGTGTAATGTGAAAATTGTGAAGGATTTTCCAAACCGGGCAAAATTTGAAAAAAACGACAGGGCCGGTAGTGTCGAAAATGTCAAAAATGGGGATTTTCCCAAAACTTGCTAAAAGTGGCCGGGGGACAGGCTGAGTGAAAAACGAGCAAAATCAAGCACAGTTGGGGCGTTTTGTGAAAATTGTGAAGGATTTTCCAAAGTGGGCAAAAATTTTAAAAAAACGACAGGGCCGTTAAGGGTCGAAAAAGTCAAAAATGGGGATTTTCCCAAAACTTCCTAAAAGGGGACAGGGGGGCGGGCTGAGTGAGAAACGAGCAAAATCAAGCACAGTTGGGGCGTTTTGTGAAAATTGTGAAGGATTTTCCAAAGTGGGCAAAAATTTAAAAAAACGACAGGGCCGTTAAGGGTCGAAAAAGTCAAAAATGGGGATTTTCCCAAACTTTGCTAAAAGGGGCCAGGGGGGCGGGCTGAGTGAAAAACGAGCAAAATCAAGCACGGTTGGGGCGTTTTGTGAAAATTGTGAAGGATTTTCCAAAGTGGGCAAAAATTTAAAAAAACGACAGGGCCGTTAAGGGTCGAAAAAGTTAAAAATGGGGATTTTCAAAAAACTTCCTAAAAGGGGCCAGGGGGGCGGGCTGAGTGAAAAACGAGCAAAATCAAGCACAGTTGGGGCGTTTTGTGAAAATTGTGAAGGATTTTCCAAAGTGGGCAAAAATTTAAAAAAAACGACAGGGCCGTTAAGGGTCGAAAAAGTCAAAAATGGGGATTTTCCCAAAACTTCCTAAAAGGGGACAGGGGGGCGGGCTGAGTGAGAAACGAGCAAAATCAAGCACAGTTGGGGCGTTTTGTGAAAATTGTAAAGGATTTTCCAAAGTGGGCAAAAATGTTAAAAGGCCACAGGGCCGGTAGTGTCGAAAAAGTCAAAAATGGGGATTTTCCCAAAACCTGCTAAAAGTGGCCGGGGTCGCGGGATGAGTGAGCAAAATCAAGCACAGTTGATGTGTAATGTGAAAATTGTGAAGGATTTTCCAAAACGGGCAAAAATTGAATAAAACGACAGGGCCGTTAGTGTCGAAAATGTCAAAAATGGGGATTTTCCCAAAACTTGCTAAAAGGGGCCAGGGGGGCGGGCTGAGTGAAAAACGAGCAAAATCAAGCACAGTTGGGGCGTTTTGTGAAAATTGTGAAGGATTTTCCAAAGTGGGCAAAAATTTTAAAAAAAGACAGGGCTGGTAGTGTCGAAAAAGTCAAAAATGGGGATTTTCCCAAAACTTGCTAAAAGGGGCCAGGGGGGCGGGCTGAGTGAAAAACGAGCAAAATCAAGCACAGTTGGGGCGTTTTGTGAAAATTGTGAAGGATTTTCCAAAGTGGGCAAAAATTTAAAAAAACGACAGGGCCGTTAAGGGTTGAAAAAGTCAAAAATGGGGATTTTCCCAAACTTTGCTAAAAGGGGCCAGGGGGGCGGGCTGAGTGAAAAACGAGCAAAATCAAGCACAGTTGGGGCATTTTGTGAAAATTGTGAAGGATTTTCCAAAGTGGGCAAAATTTAAAAAAAAAAGACAGGGCTGGTAGTGTCGAAAAAGTCAAAAATGGGGATTTTCACAAAACTTCCTAAAAGGGGACAGGGGGGCGGGCTGAGTGAACAACGAGCAAAATCAAGCACGGTTGGGGCGTTTTGTGAAAATTGTGAAGGATTTTCCAAAGTGGGCAAAATTTAAAAAAAAGACAGGTCTGGTAGTGTCGAAAAAGTCAAAAATGGGGATTTTCCAAAAACTTGCTAAAAGGGGCCAGGGGGGCGGGCTGAGTGAAAAACGAGCAAAATCAAGCACAGTTGGGGCGTTTTGTGAAAATTGTGAAGGATTTTCCAAAGTGGGCAAAATTTAAAAAAAAAGACAGGGCTGGTAGTGTCGAAAAAGTCAAAAATGGGGATTTTCCAAAAACTTGCTAAAAGGGACCAGGGGGGGCGGGCTGAGTGAAAAACGAGCAAAATCAAGCACGGTTGGGGCGTTTTGTGAAAATTGTGAAGGATTTTCCAAAGTGGGCAAAAATTTAAAAAAACGACAGGGCCGTTAAGGGTCGAAAAAGTCAAAAATGGGGATTTTCCCAAACTTTGCTAAAAGGGGCCAGGGGGGCGGGCTGAGTGAAAAACGAGCAAAATCAAGCACGGTTGGGGCGTTTTGTGAAAATTGTGAAGGATTTTCCAAAGTGGGCAAAAATTTAAAAAAAACGACAGGGCCGTTAAGGGTCGAAAAAGTCAAAAATTGGGATTTTCCCAAACTTTGATTAAAGGGGCCAGGGGGGCGGGCTGAGTGAAAAACGAGCAAAATCAAGCACAGTTTGGGTATTTTGTGAAAATTGTGAAGGATTTTCCAAAGTGGGCAAAAATTGAATAAAACGACAGGGCCGGTAGTGTCGAAAATGTCAAAAATGGGGATTTTCCCAAAACTTGCCAGGGGGGCGGGATGAGTGAGAAAGGAGCAAAATCAAGCACAGTTTGGGTATTTTGTGAAAATTGTGAAGGATTTTCCAAAGTGGGCAAACATTTTAAAAGGCCACAGGGCCGGTAGTGTCGAAAAAGTCAAAAATGGGGATTTTCCCAAAACTTGCTAAAAGTGGCCGGGAGGCGGGATGAGTGAAAAATGAGCAAAATCAAGCACAGTTGGGGCGTTTTGTGAAAATTGTGAAGGATTTTCCAAAGTGGGCAAAAATGTTAAAAGACCACAGGGCCGGTAGTGTCGAAAAAGTCAAAAATGGGGATTTTCCCAAAACTTGCTAAAAGTGGCCGGGGGACAGGCTGAGTGAAAAACGAGCAAAATCAAGCACAGTTGGGGCGTTTTGTGAAAATTGTGAAGGATTTTCCAAAGTGGGCAAAAATGTTAAAAGGCCACAGGGCCGGTAGTGTCGAAAAAGTCAAAAATGGGGATTTTCCCAAAACCTGCTAAAAGTGGCCGGGGTCGCGGGATGAGTGAGCAAAATCAAGCACAGTTGATGTGTAATGTGAAAATTGTGAAGGATTTTCCAAAACGGGCAAAAATTGAATAAAACGACAGGGCCGGTAGTGTCGAAAATGTCAAAAATGGGGATTTTCCCAAAACTTGCTAAAAGGGGCCAGGGGGGCGGGCTGAGTGAAAAACGAGCAAAATCAAGCACAGTTGGGGCGTTTTGTGAAAATTGTGAAGGATTTTCCAAAGTGGGCAAAAATTTTAAAAAAAGACAGGGCTGGTAGTGTCGAAAAAGTCAAAAATGGGGATTTTCCCAAAACTTGCTAAAAGGGGCCAGGGGGGCGGGCTGAGTGAAAAACGAGCAAAATCAAGCACAGTTGGGGCGTTTTGTGAAAATTGTGAAGGATTTTCCAAAGTGGGCAAAAATTTAAAAAAACGACAGGGCCGTTAAGGGTTGAAAAAGTCAAAAATGGGGATTTTCCCAAACTTTGCTAAAAGGGGCCAGGGGGGCGGGCTGAGTGAAAAAACGAGCAAAATCAAGCACAGTTGGGGCATTTTGTGAAAATTGTGAAGGATTTTCCAAAGTGGGCAAAATTTAAAAAAAAAAGACAGGGCTGGTAGTGTCGAAAAAAGTCAAAAATGGGGATTTTCACAAAACTTCCTAAAAGGGGACAGGGGGGCGGGCTGAGTGAAAAACGAGCAAAATCAAGCACGGTTGGGGCGTTTTGTGAAAATTGTGAAGGATTTTCCAAAGTGGGCAAAATTTTAAAAAAAAGACAGGTCTGGTAGTGTCGAAAAAGTCAAAAATGGGGATTTTCCAAAAACTTGCTAAAAGGGGCCAGGGGGGCGGGCTGAGTGAAAAACGAGCAAAATCAAGCACAGTTGGGGCGTTTTGTGAAAATTGTGAAGGATTTTCCAAAGTGGGCAAAATTTTAAAAAAAAAGACAGGGCTGGTAGTGTCGAAAAAATCAAAAATGGGGATTTTCCAAAAACTTGCTAAAAGGGACCAGGGGGGCGGGCTGAGTGAAAAACGAGCAAAATCAAGCACGGTTGGGGCGTTTTGTGAAAATTGTGAAGGATTTTCCAAAGTGGGGCAAAAATTTAAAAAAACGACAGGGCCGTTAAGGGTCGAAAAAGTCAAAAATGGGGATTTTCCCAAACTTTGCTAAAAGGGGCCAGGGGGGCGGGCTGAGTGAAAAACGGGCAAAATCAAGCACGGTTGGGGCGTTTTGTGAAAATTGTGAAGGATTTTCCAAAGTGGGCAAAAATTTAAAAAAAAGACAGGGCCGTTAAGGGTTGAAAAAGTCAAAAATTGGGATTTTCCCAAACTTTGCTAAAAGGGGCCAGGGGGGCGGGCTGAGTGAAAAACGAGCAAAATCAAGCACAGTTGGGGCGTTTTGTGAAAATTGTGAAGGATTTTCCAAAGTGGGCAAAAATTTAAAAAAAAAGACAGGGCTGGTAGTGTCGAAAAAGTCAAAAATGGGGATTTTCCCAAAACTTGCTAAAAGGGGCCAGGGGGGCGGGCTGAGTGAAAAACGAGCAAAATCAAGCACAGTTGGGGCGTTTTGTGAAAATTGTGAAGGATTTTCCAAAGTGGGCAAAAATTTAAAAAAAAGACAGGGCTGGTAGTGTCGAAAAAGTCAAAAATGGGGATTTTCCCAAAACTTGCTAAAAGGGGCCAGGGGGGCGGGCTGAGTGAAAAACGAGCAAAATCAAGCACAGTTGGGGCGTTTTGTGAAAATTGTGAAGGATTTTCCAAAGTGGGCAAAAATTAAAAAAAAAACGACAGGGCCGTTAAGGGTTGAAAAAGTCAAAAATGGGGATTTTCCCAAACTTTGCTAAAAGGGGCCAGGGGGGCGGGCTGAGTGAAAAACGAGCAAAATCAAGCACAGTTAGGGCATTTTGTGAAAATTGTGAAGGATTTTCCAAAGTGGGCAAAATTTTAAAAAAAAAGACAGGGCTGGTAGTGTCGAAAAAGTCAAAAATGGGGATTTTCACAAAACTTCCTAAAAGGGGACAGGGGGGCGGGGCTGAGTGAAAAACGAGCAAAATCCAGCACAGTTGGGGCGTTTTGTGAAAATTGTGAAGGATTTTCCAAAGTGGGCAAAATTTTAAAAAAAAAGACAGGGCTGGTAGTGTCGAAAAAGTCAAAAATGGGGATTTTCCTAAAACTTGCTAAAAGGGACCAGGGGGGCGGGGCTGAGTGAAAAACGAGCAAAATCAAGCACGGTTGGGGCGTTTTGTGAAAATTGTGAAGGATTTTCCAAAGTGGGCAAAAATTTAAAAAAAAGACAGGGCCGTTAAGGGTTGAAAAAGTCAAAAATTGGGATTTTCCCAAACTTTGCTAAAAGGGGCCAGGGGGGGCGGGCTGAGTGAAAAACGAGCAAAATCAAGCACAGTTGGGGCGTTTTGTGAAAATTGTGAAGGATTTTCCAAAGTGGGCAAAAATTTAAAAAAACGACAGGGCCGTTAAGGGTTGAAAAAGTCAAAAATGGGGATTTTCCCAAACTTTGCTAAAAGGGGCCAGGGGGGCGGGCTGAGTGAAAAACGAGCAAAATCAAGCACAGTTAGGGCATTTTGTGAAAATTGTGAAGGATTTTCCAAAGTGGGCAAAATTTAAAAAAAAAGACAGGGCTGGTAGTGTCGAAAAAGTCAAAAATGGGGATTTTCACAAAACTTCCTAAAAGGGGACAGGGGGGCGGGCTGAGTGAAAAACGAGCAAAATCAAGCACGGTTGGGGCGTTTTGTGAAAATTGTGAAGGATTTTCCAAAGTGGGCAAAATTTTAAAAAAAGACAGGTCTGGTAGTGTCGAAAAAGTCAAAAATGGGGATTTTCCAAAAACTTGCTAAAAGGGGCCAGGGGGGGCGGGCTGAGTGAAAAACGAGCAAAATCAAGCACAGTTGGGGCGTTTTGTGAAAATTGTGAAGGATTTTCCAAAGTGGGCAAAATTTTTAAAAAAAAGACAGGGCTGGTAGTGTCGAAAAAGTCAAAAATGGGGATTTTCCAAAAACTTGCTAAAAGGGACCAGGGGGGCGGGGCTGAGTGAAAAACGAGCAAAATCAAGCACAGTTGGGGCGTTTTGTGAAAATTGTGAAGGATTTTCCAAAGTGGGCAAAAATTTAAAAAAACGACAGGGCCGTTAAGGGTCGAAAAAGTCAAAAATGGGGATTTTCCCAAACTTTGCTAAAAGGGGCCAGGGGGGCGGGCTGAGTGAAAAACGAGCAAAATCAAGCACAGTTGGGGCGTTTTGTGAAAATTGTGAAGGATTTTCCAAAGTGGGCAAAAATTTAAAAAAAACGACAGGGCCGTTAAGGGTCGAAAAAGTCAAAAATTGGGATTTTCCCAAACTTTGATTAAAGGGGCCAGGGGGGCGGGCTGAGTGAAAAACGAGCAAAATCAAGCACAGTTTGGGTATTTTGTGAAAATTGTGAAGGATTTTCCAAAGTGGGCAAAAATTTTAAAAGGCCACAGGGCCGGTAGTGTCGAAAAAGTCAAAAATGGGGATTTTCCCAAAACTTGCTAAAAGTGGCCGGGGGGCGGGATGAGTGAGCAAAATCAAGCACAGTTGATGTGTAATGTGAAAATTGTGAAGGATTTTCCAAACCGGGCAAAATTTGAAAAAAACGACAGGGCCGGTAGTGTCGAAAATGTCAAAAATGGGGATTTTCCCAAAACTTGCTAAAAGTGGCCGGGGGACAGGCTGAGTGAAAAACGAGCAAAATCAAGCACAGTTGGGGCGTTTTGTGAAAATTGTGAAGGATTTTCCAAAGTGGGCAAAAATTTTAAAAAAACGACAGGGCCGTTAAGGGTCGAAAAAGTCAAAAATGGGGATTTTCCCAAAACTTCCTAAAAGGGGGACAGGGGGGCGGGCTGAGTGAGAAACGAGCAAAATCAAGCACAGTTGGGGCGTTTTGTGAAAATTGTGAAGGATTTTCCAAAGTTGGCAAAAATTAAAAAAAAACGACAGGCCCGTTAGTGTCGAAAAAGTCAAAATGGGGATTTTCCCAAAACTTGCTAAAAGTGGCCGGGGGGCGGGATGAGTGAAAAATGAGCAAAATCAAGCACAGTTGGGGCGTTTTGTGAAAATTGTGAAGGATTTTCCAAAGTGGGCAAAAATTGAATAAAACGACAGGGCCGGTAGTGTCGAAAATGTCAAAAATGGGGATTTTCCCAAAACTTGCCAGGGGGGCGGGATGAGTGAGAAAGGAGCAAAATCAAGCACAGTTTGGGTATTTTGTGAAAATTGTGAAGGATTTTCCAAAGTGGGCAAACATTTTAAAAGGCCACAGGGCCGGGTAGTGTCGAAAAAGTCAAAAATGGGGATTTTCCCAAAACTTGCTAAAAGTGGCCGGGAGGCGGGATGAGTGAAAAATGAGCAAAATCAAGCACAGTTGGGGCGTTTTGTGAAAATTGTGAAGGATTTTCCAAAGTGGGCAAAAATGTTAAAAGACCACAGGGCCGGTAGTGTCGAAAAAGTCAAAAATGGGGATTTTCCCAAAACTTGCTAAAAGTGGCCGGGGGGCGGGATGAGTGAGCAAAATCAAGCACAGTTGATGTGTAATGTGAAAATTGTGAAGGATTTTCCAAACCGGGCAAAAATTGAATAAAACGACAGTGCCGGTAGTGTCGAAAATGTCAAAATGGGGATTTTCCTAAAACTTGCTAAAAGTGGCCGGGGGACAGGCTGAGTGAAAAACGAGCAAAATCAAGCACAGTTGGGGCGTTTTGTGAAAATTGTGAAGGATTTTCCAAAGTGGGCAAAAATGTTAAAAGGCCACAGGGCCGGTAGTGTCGAAAAAGTCAAAAATGGGTATTTTCCCAAAACCTGCTAAAAGTGGCCGGGGTCGCGGGATGAGTGAGCAAAATCAAGCACAGTTGATGTGTAATGTGAAAATTGTGAAGGATTTTCCAAAACGGGCAAAAATTGAATAAAACGACAGGGCCGGTAGTGTCGAAAATGTCAAAAATGGGGATTTTCCCAAAACTTGCTAAAAGGGGCCAGGGGGGCGGGCTGAGTGAAAAACGAGCAAAATCAAGCACAGTTGGGGCGTTTTGTGAAAATTGTGAAGGATTTTCCAAAGTGGGCAAAAATTTTAAAAAAAGACAGGGCTGGTAGTGTCGAAAAAGTCAAAAATGGGGATTTTCCCAAAACTTGCTAAAAGGGGCCAGGGGGGCGGGCTGAGTGAAAAACGAGCAAAATCAAGCACAGTTGGGGCGTTTTGTGAAAATTGTGAAGGATTTTCCAAAGTGGGCAAAAATTTAAAAAAACGACAGGGCCGTTAAGGGTTGAAAAAGTCAAAAATGGGGATTTTCCCAAACTTTGCTAAAAGGGGCCAGGGGGGCGGGCTGAGTGAAAAACGAGCAAAATCAAGCACAGTTGGGGCATTTTGTGAAAATTGTGAAGGATTTTCCAAAGTGGGCAAAATTTAAAAAAAAAAGACAGGGCTGGTAGTGTCGAAAAAGTCAAAAAATGGGGATTTTCACAAAACTTCCTAAAAGGGGACAGGGGGGCGGGCTGAGTGAAAAACGAGCAAAATCAAGCACGGTTGGGGCGTTTTGTGAAAATTGTGAAGGATTTTCCAAAGTGGGCAAAATTTTAAAAAAAAGACAGGTCTGGTAGTGTCGAAAAAGTCAAAAATGGGGATTTTCCAAAAACTTGCTAAAAGGGGCCAGGGGGGGCGGGCTGAGTGAAAAACGAGCAAAATCAAGCACAGTTGGGGCGTTTTGTGAAAATTGTGAAGGATTTTCCAAAGTGGGCAAAATTTAAAAAAAAAAGACAGGGCTGGTAGTGTCGAAAAAATCAAAAATGGGGGATTTTCCAAAAACTTGCTAAAAGGGACCAGGGGGGCGGGCTGAGTGAGAAACGAGCAAAATCAAGCACAGTTGGGGCGTTTTGTGAAAATTGTGAAGGATTTTCCAAAGTTGGCAAAAATTAAAAAAAAACGACAGGCCCGTTAGTGTCGAAAAAGTCAAAAATGGGGATTTTCCCAAAACTTGCTAAAAGTGGCCGGGGGGCGGGATGAGTGAAAAAATGAGCAAAATCAAGCACAGTTGGGGCGTTTTGTGAAAATTGTGAAGGATTTTCCAAAGTGGGCAAAAATTGAATAAAACGACAGGGCCGGTAGTGTCGAAAATGTCAAAAATGGGGATTTTCCCAAAACTTGCCAGGGGGGGCGGGATGAGTGAGAAAGGAGCAAAATCAAGCACAGTTTGGGTATTTTGTGAAAATTGTGAAGGATTTTCCAAAGTGGGCAAACATTTTAAAAGGCCACAGGGGCCGGGTAGTGTCGAAAAAGTCAAAAATGGGGATTTTCCCAAAACTTGCTAAAAGTGGCCGGGAGGCGGGATGAGTGAAAAATGAGCAAAATCAAGCACAGTTGGGGCGTTTTGTGAAAATTGTGAAGGATTTTCCAAAGTGGGCAAAAATGTTAAAAGACCACAGGGCCGGTAGTGTCGAAAAAGTCAAAAATGGGGATTTTCCCAAAACTTGCTAAAAGTGGCCGGGGGGCGGGATGAGTGAGCAAAATCAAGCACAGTTGATGTGTAATGTGAAAATTGTGAAGGATTTTCCAAACCGGGC